>NC_089581.1:103040685-103216028 GCF_019320115.1 Miscanthus floridulus
ATCGGCTATTTAGCCGATGCAGGCATAGCAAACAGCTAAGGTCACGCCTAATCAGGAACAAATCTACTAACTAGCATCCTCCAATCTATAGTGCCATCAGTGGGGATCGACCAGATCATTACAACCATAATGGTGAACTATAAACTAGATTTAACTAGCCAGCAAACCTCTTCAAGATTATTCATGCCTTAACCGTGTACTATGCATGATCAAGATTGAAGTAGAACAGCCGATGAAACATAATCCATTGCTCCGAGTAAGAAACATCGTGTTGTAATAAAGCGAATGATGGACTGAAAGGATATAAGGCTGATCTAACTCAATCTTGACCAGGCGGATTGATGTTGCTGCAAACTAATAACAATGAAGACATCAGCAAGATCGGTAACTTAATGAATCTACCTGAAGGACGCCACCCTTAGATAGAGCCGATAACTTGACCTTAATCCGGTTCGAGCAGTGGAGGTCGACCAGATCGATGCAGCCATACTTAAACTAGACAAGAGTCGATAACTAGCCTATACTAAGGTTCGTTGTGGAGGTCGATCAGATCGATACAGTCGTACATACCATGATGGTACTTACAGACAAACCAGAGGTTGACCGAACCGATACAGCCCTGCTTGCTGAAGAACTCGCCGAGATCTACTCTAGTCCTACTCCTAAGGGTTGGCCGAAGCCAAAAAAGTAAATGACTTGTATTTGATTGATTGGATCTCCTTTACAATAGCTGGGGTCCAATATTTATACCTAGAGCCTAAACATGAATCCTACTTAAGTATGACTCATTACAATCTTTGGTATAGAATAAAACATTCCTATTTTAAGATAACTTGGACCCTAATCTTTCCATTTTTTATAGAGTCTGACATATTTCTTCCAGCGCCAACCATAGCTTTTGTCGTTATCTATTGGTGCTATCTGAAGAGAGCTAATTCTAGCGCTACATTTGAATCAGCTGATATCATCTTTATGCAATCGATTCCTTGATGACACAATCTTGGGAGCTTCGAGTTTCTGCAATTCTTCTTTCCAAATTTTGGTGTAAACAGGAAGCTTAAATTTGATACACCTCGGAAGATGAAAGTTGATGATAATCCTTTCCCAAGAGATCAGAATATGGTTGATGCAAAGTTTCTCAAAGGAAAGACTAAGGTCCTGACATCAACCAGAGCAAAAGAAACTAGGACAGTTGATCCTGAGATGCAAATATTGGCTGATGAATATAGAGAGATTAGAAGGCATCGTGACCAACAGAAGAGCCGATATGAACAGGGAGAGACGTGAAGGGAAGGGGCAATGAGGCCGCGTGTCACATCTCGAATTTTGTTGAACAAATGGCAATGGTAGAAGAAGAAGGATTATCAGCGCTGGCTAGAAGAGAAAGAATACCAGCATCAATGTAACACCCTAAATTTTGCCTCTTTTGAAAATAGGTTTAAAATGATTTATTTCTGAATTTTGTGCTCATGAAAACATAGGAAAATAAAATTTTTCATTAAATTAAAATTCATCATAAGGTTTAGCAACATGTTTGAGCATACATGCCCTTGCATTTGGTTTATTTGGTTGAGTGGTTGAAAATTTAAAATGATTTGAATTGCGTTTGGAAAGAAATTAAAGAAAATGGCTGTGAAGGAAAAGAAAAGAGGGAAAAAGAGAATTAGAAAAATAAAAGAATTTAAAAAGGTGTAAAATTTATTTTTGGAGAACTTACTAAAATCCCTCATTTTTAATTAAGTTGAAAAGTGTATTTGAAATTTTATTCAAATTTTGGTTTGGTTCATAATGAAATAGGTTTTGAAATAAAAGAAAAGGAATTTTACTCCTCTCTCTCTTGGGCTGCAAGCCAACTTGTCAGCCGGCCCGTTCTCCCTTAGCAGCAGCAAAGTGCGCTCTTTCATGCGGCCCAGCCTGCTCCTTCCTGAGCCAGCCCAGCGTGCTCTCTTCTCTCCTCTCCGGCGCCCAGCCCAGCTCCTTACATTCCTACGTAGCCAGCAAGGCCAGCGGCCCAATCTGCACGGACGTCTCCCTTCTCTCCTTTCCCGCTGACCACCTAGGCCTGCTCGTCAGCTCTACCTCCTACCTCGGTTCGTCACCGAGCTGGACTCTACCGCCGTCGCCATGCACTTCGTTTCCGCACCGCTCCCATCTCCTCGATGCCCTGCGCCGCAAGTTTCCCCATTCCTTAAATAGCAGATGCCCACGCCCGTGCTATCCCCCACCGAGCCTGGAGCAAGCCACAGTCACTGCCTTTGCCTAGCGAGCCCGTGCCGCCATCTACTATCTCCCCTGCCAAGCCGCTCGCCACCCGTCCTCTCCATGGCACCACTGACCCGTTCTCCTTCGCAGGAAGCAGCTAGGTGAGCTCGCCATTCTCTTCTCCACCTCCCCAAGTCCTTCGTTGAAGCAACTGCTCCCAAAATCACTGTTCCGGCAAGGCTCTACCACCGGCAATGGCTAACCAACGCCATCGTCTTCTTTTTCTACCGGCGTGCGTCCTCTCTCTCTCTTGCTTCTACTCTCAGCCGTCCGAAATAGATCCGACGGCCGATATGCATCCACACCGGTTCGCAGGAACAATTGCTAAAGAGACCCTTGGTTTCTTAAAAATAGAACCCACCATCCTTTGTGTATTCCATAGCTTCTGTTTTCTTCCTTTAAAAGCGTATTTTATTCGGTTGACTTCAAAAATACGTTTTCACTTATTTACAGATTTGCCACTGATTTTGTTTTAGCCATAACTTCTCCGTTTTAACTCCGATTTGATCTGTTCAAATTGCATTAGGTTCGTAATTTCATAATCTACATGTTAATACTACTGTTAAGTAGGTTTTCAACTTTTAAAATTCTTGATTAGATTTAATCTATTATTTTATTAAAGGAAATATTGTTTATTTCATATCTTCTGCGTTTTAACTATGTTTTAGCCCATTCAAGTTGTGCTAGATTCATAGCGACGAGATCTACATGTTAGTAACAGTGGTTACCATGTCACTATTTCTAGAATTTCATGGTTTAAATCATATCTTGAATAATGACTATACAACTGGATTTTATAAATAAAATATGATTTGTTTCACTTTAGTTTATAATACAAATCTAAATTTGACTTAATTTATATTATCTATAAAATATCTTATATATGTTTTTATATAATTAAAACACATGAAGCTAATAGTTTTATATTTCTCCTATAAGCAAATCTCTTGGTAGTTGTATCTTTTCAACCGTAGCTTCGATTAGTGTGCTTTTCGCGTCTATGTGTTCGTAGCGAGACGTAGATTCATTTTACAAACTTTTCATCTTGATTTTATGTTTGGTGTATTGTTCTAATTTAGATCTATTGTTTGCTTTGTGTATGATTGTATGGATGCTCATGTGATGCTTTATGATTTCATCTAGTCAGTGAGATATACGTGGTGATCAAGAAGAAGAAGAAGAACGTTGAAGATTAAAGCTTACCGAAGGATCGGTATTTTAAGGCAAGTATAGCATGGGATCTTCCTTGTTGTCCTATACACCTTTAATCACTTAATTCATATTACATGTGTCTACCTTGTTGCCAATAAGGATATACTAGATATTTGATATCTTGTACCTTGACTCCTATGGGGTATTGCATTGGGTAGTATGATGCTAGTGCTCAACTACAACCATGATCTTGTAACTTGACTAATGGTATATGCAATAAATATTAACTTATGCTTTTTAGCAACATGAAATAAGGGGGATAGAGCATTGGGCTATTTTATGGTGCTCTAGATTCCTCTCCCTAAGGACTTATCTATAAGTGATCATCCGGGACTCACAGTACAGCTGTGAGGGCTACATGGCTCTAGCTTTAGCTCAATATGAGGACCTTTTCTAGCTTGTTAGTGGTTACCTTTGTAGCACAAGAGAGGTGTGTTTTGGGTTGAATATAGTGCAGCCTCTGTCCTTCAGTGTATAGGCTACGTGTCATTGTGCCTGTCGGAAGGGGTGCCCTACATTCGCAGGCCACAGAAACCTAGCGGCCCTAACTTGTTAGATGAATCTTTGAAAGGCTTGATAGTGAACCCTACCGACCTTCCTTGGTAGTGGGTCAAGAGGCTGATCACCTCGAGCAAAAGGGTAAATCACGACTCACAATGAAAGTGTATAACCTTTGTAGAGTGTAAAACTGGTATATCAGCCGTGCTCACGGTCATGAGCGGCCTTAGAACATTTACGGAATAGATGATGAACACAGATGATACTGATGATGAAGATGCTCACTAATGATTACTATTTATGCTATTCACTATTCATTTTTACCTGATCATGTGTTTATGGGCTTGTGATAAACTTGTTGCCACCCAATTGCTTAAAGATGACTCATTAAAAGCTAATCGCAGTTAAACTAGTGTCAGCCTTTTGAGTCTCATGAACCCTATGTTATATTTGTTGAGTATGACATATACTTACGCTTGCTTTACTTTTTAAATCTTTGGATGAAAATCCCAGATGGGTACCAGATTGCTAGAGTTTGGAGGAATTAGACTTGTGATCAACCAGTCAGTTGTCCCTGTGGATTGGAGTCTTCACCTGAAGATCGGAGTTGTCTTTCCGCCATCTATACTCTAAGGTTATAATCTTTATACTAATACGCTATGTATTTAAGCATTGTTTTTTAATATTACCCTTATTTGTAGCTATATGTGAGATTTGACTTCCTGGGCTCACATATGGTGTGTATCTGGTTTTGTTCTTAAAACCGGGTGTGACAATCAACAGGAGAAAGAGAGGTATAAAAGAAAACAAGACGAATCACATTAGAATTGTCCTTTCTTCAAACATTGCTTGAACAAAGGTTTGAAATTGCCTACCAAAAATAACTGCCCGAAGTGTAGTGAGCAATATTAGGAGTTTAGGCAATCTCAAGCCAACCGCCGGTCTATCCATGCTCAAGATGAATATCATCATAATAATATAGATTAGCGCTTTAAAAATAGAAGTGTTCATGATTGGCTTGGGAAGCGAGTTGTTGATCAGAACTAGGTTGATTATGAGGAAGAAGATAATGAAAAAGAATAGAATATGTTTGGCAGGAAGGGCAATGGTGTCTAGGAGGTTTGACAAGAAGCCAAAAAACAAGGGTGCAATGCCTAAGGAACAAAGAGCTAGAATAGGCTTAGGCATCCGGTAGACCTCAAGTGTGGCATGCTAAACAAATAGCCGATAGGGGTCAACCATTGGCTAATATTCAAATGGCTTTTCTGTTGCCGCCAGAATTCAGGGCTCTAGCAGATCAAGAAGTCTATTTAGATTTCAATGAATTGGAGTATAAGAAGATAGTTGCCAAGTTGGCAGTGATACAACAGGCTATATTCGATAAGCCAATCAAGCATCAACACTTAAAGGCTTTATATGTGAAAGGTTTTGTAGATGGGAAGCTGATGAGCAAAATATTGGTGGATGGAGGTGCTTCTATTAATCTTATGCCTTATACCACTTTTCATAAACTTGGCAAGGGACTAGGAAATTTGATTGAGACCAACATGATGCTTAAGGATTTTGGGGGTAATGCATCCAAGACCAGGGGGCAATGAACATCAAATTAACGATCAGAAGTAAAACTTTGCTCACCACATTCTTCATCATTGATGGAAAAGGGTCATACAGTTTACTCCTTGGTCATGATTGTATTCATGCAAACTATTGTGTACCATCGACAATGCATCAATGCTTGATTTAGTGGCATGGAGACAATGTTGAGCTGGTTCATGCTGATGACTCTATAAGTATCGCAATAGCTAATCCAATGTATTGGGAGCTAGAAGACTTCAAGTGTTTTTCTAGCAAGCTATGGGAAGGAGGCTTCATTAAAGTCAATGATGAAAGCCAATAGCCGATCCAAGCAATTGGCTTTGAGAATTTGTTTTAATGGATAATCCAATAGATGGTACAGATGGTAAACTAGGACATGGCTTTACATCGGCCAATGAATTAGAAGAGATAGATATTGGTTCTGAGATAAGCCTAGGCCAACATATGTAAGTGCTAAGTTGGATCCTGAGTATAAGCAAGAGTTGGTGGATTTATTAAAGGAATTTAAAGATTGTTTTGCTTAGGAATACTATGAGATGTCTGGTCTAGACTGATCGATTATTGAACATCGATTGCCAATCAAACCTGGATATCGGCCGTTTAAACAAGCTCCAAGGAGATTCAACCCAAACATTCTTGATGATATCAAAAAGGAGACTGAAAGATTACTAGAACCAAAATTTATCCGACCGTGCCAATATGTAGAGTGGATATCGAATGTTGTTCCTATGTATAAGAAGAATGGGAAGTTAAGAGTTTGCATCGATTTCAGAGATCTGAACAAGGCTACACCCATGGATGGTTATCCGATGCCGATAGCCGATATGTTAGTAGATGCAATAGCCAGGCACAAGGTTATAAGTTTCATGGACGGCAATGCAGGATATAACCAAATTTTTATGGCTGAGGATGACGTAGCAAAAACAGCTTTTAGATGCCCTGGCGCAATCGATTTATTTGAATGGGTTGTGATGACCTTTGGTTTGAAGAATGCTAGTACAACTTATGAGAGGGCGATGAATTATATTTTTCATAAGTTGATTGGCAGGACTGTTGAAATCTACATTGATGATGTGATGGTAAAATCTAAGGGATACAAGGAACATCTAGCTAATTTGCGGGAGACTTTGGATTGCACAAGAAAACATGGTCTAAAGATGAATCCCAATAAGTGTGCCTTTGGAGTGTCAGCTGGACAATTTTTGGGTTTTATGGTCCATGAGAGAGGAATCGAAATTGGTCAAAAAAGTATAAAAGCAATTGATGAAGCAGTGCCCTCGACTACTAAAATAGAGTTACAATCTTTGCTTGATAAGATTAATTTTATCAGGAGGTTTATTTCAAATTTGTCAGAAAAGGTTCTGTCGTTTTCTCCCTTATTGAAGATGAAAAAGGATCAAGAATTTAAGTGGGGTGACGTACAACAAAAGACATTTGAGGAGATAAAAGAATACATGAAATGTCCACTCATGCTGGTCCATCCTCAGCAAGGTAAGCCTTTTAAGTTGTACATATCGGCCGATGACCAGACGATTGGATCGGCCTTAATGCAAGAGTTTGAAGGAAAAGAACGAGTTGTTTTCTATCTAAGTAGAAGACTTTTGGATCCAGAAATGAGATATTCTTCTCTTGAAAAGTTATGCTTGAGCTTATATTTCTCTTGCACTAAGTTGCGACATTACTTGCTATCGGCTAAGTGTATAATTGTTTCCATGGCTGATGTGATCAAGCACATGCTATCGATGCTGATATTAAATGGGAGAATGGGAAAGTGGATTCTTATGTTGTCAGAATTTGACTTGAGGTATGAATCAGCTAAAGCAGTCAAAGGGCAAGTAATAGCCGATTTTTCACCCAGCATCATAAGCCAAGTGTTGGCTATGTAGAGCCGGTACCTTGGACATTATTCTTTGGTGGATCATCATGCAAGCAAGGTGGTGGCATTGGTATTGGTATTATTTCACCTCGGTGGGCAAGTTTTGAGTTTGCTTTTCCAACTGAACCAATGATTACCAACAACCAAGCAGAATATGAAGCTATTCTTAAGGGGCTTCAACTTCTTCATGAAGTAAAGGCCAAGGCAATTGAAGTATTTGGAGATTCACTGTAACACCCCAGGTGTTTGTCACCAGTTAAGCAATGGGTTTGACCTCAAACATGGCATGTTAAGTGGTGATGAAGGTGTCAAGATCAAATCTACAAGAGTGAGCTCCAACTTAAACTTGGGCAACACACCTTTACTTGCATATTGGCCCTTTCTAGATATATACCTAAGTAATGTTGAAGGTGCTTCTTTCATGTGCCTCACATCAATTTCCACCCACATGGATGATTGGAAAAGTTTCGTGAAGTTTGGAATCAAGAAGTCACATGAAATGACAAGTTATGTCCTTGCCTGAATTGCTTTATTAAGTGAATGGAATTATAGGTCATCAACCAAGACTTTCAACCTAGCTCAAACAACTCTACTTGCACTCATGAACAAAAGTTATGAAGGGTTCATGTTGAGCAAGTGTCCAGAAAATGCTTCCATATATCAAAAAGGATAATTTAAGCTTTACCGTGATGCTACTTTGGCTTGGTTTGAACTATGGCTTACAGTGCTTGCATGGAGTTGCACCTTAAACAAAAGTTGAAGTTTGAGTGGAGTAGAACAAACCTTGTTTTGGGGTCAAGAGCTAATTTGGTCTCTAAATTGGTCTATCATGGCCTCCAAATGTGAATGTATTGCTGTTTCTGGAGCTCAAAATTTGGCTAAGTCCATAATGGACTGAAACTGAGATTTTAGTTTCGTGTACCCCACTTTAGGTCCTTTTATCTCTCCAACCAGGCTGCATCAGACTTTGATGTTTTAAGCAATTTTGAAGATATCGCATAACTCTACAACTTTGATTACTACGGATTGTGCTAAAACTAACTGGTTTAGGAGATATGGTGGGATGAAAAGCGGGTGTCAGTGGTATGTTTGCGGTAGTATTGTTACTCCCTTCAGGTCTGTGAAAGCAATGGCACCGTGGCCAACCATAGGAAGGAGAGCGACGCCGCATGGCTTCTCTATGCTGCCCTCACTTACCACCTCACCCCCTCTTGTGCATGAATACTGAGACCGGCACCCTCCTCTCGCTCACTCTCTTTCATTCTCCATCTCTCTCGGTCTCTCTCGCTCTGAGCTCACTCGGAGCTGCTGCTATGGCCATGGGCGCTGGTGGTGCTCCCATGGCCATGGTGCACTCACCCTCTCCCATTCGCCTAATGCGGCTTCCACTGCACTGCCCTCATTCGCTTCTTCCTAGTAGATGGCCTAAATGAGATCTCCAAGTCATTGATGTTTCTGCTCTCCTGTCACTTGTTCAACTCTGGCGCTGTAGTGGTGATCTCCTTCCCCTGCTATTGTCGGTGCTCTGCTCTATTGGAGCATTCTTATCATGACTGTTCGGCCATGGTCAAGTCCCGATGTCCCCTCCCCGCCGCTGCCGGCTCTCGCTGGCCGAGCCCGGTCGGCCCAAGCCATGGTCTGCTTCATTATGTGAAGAAGAGAACGCCAGGGGCTTCACGCGGAAATTTGAAGAAAGGGAAGGATCTTTGTGCGACACTGTAGACTCATTTAAATAGTGCCTAAAGAACCTGTTCGTTGATGTTGAGTTATGTTTTCTGTAGGGTCCCGGTGCAAGATCTACACCCCTTTTCTCTGGTTTTTATAGATTTGAATGATCAACTTTCAAAATTCATAGTAATTAGTATAAAAATCGTAAAATAGTAAATGAGGACTTTTTAGAATCTTTGTGAAATTATGTATGCATTAGATCTATAATATGTCATGTTTTTTTTAAATATTTTTCTGCAAAAATAGATTTATGCAGTTAGGTTTTTAATACTAGTTGTGTCTTATCTTTTTCATAACTGCAGTTGTTGTGCTCAAATAAATGTGAAATTTTTATGGAGTGATACTAAGGTGATGGTTGATATCTAGTAAAAAATTCAGGAGTTTAGGTTTGATGGTTTAAGATTTATAAAAATAACAAATGCCCTATGTTGCTTTGCTCCTATTCTGAATAGGGCTGCATGTTTGAATTAATTGGATCAGTTAAGTTATGAATCATGACTTTATGACAATACATGAATTGTAGTACTTTTCTTAAGCTTTCCAAAAAGCTAAATATCATGATTTTTTGGTAAGTAGATCTTGAGTTATACTTGCTTAAATCTCTGTGGCTGTTTCTACCCAAACCCAGAGAGGGTTTCCGTGTTGGCACTATGGGGCCTTCATGGTCAGATTTTGCATGCTCCCTGTACAGATCTGAATGATTGTGTTGTTTGACTTAGCTATGCTTTGAATCATGTCTTGGACATAATAGAAGAAGTGTAGTTACGTTCATGAGCTTTCCAAATTGTTAAAGAACGCCCCTTTTGATGTTGTAGAGCTCCAGTTATAAGCTTGCTAAGTTGCATAGCAGAATCTGTCCAAGTCTGGACAGAGGTGCTCAATTGTGCTTGATTGACCTTGTTAATTGTGGAATCACCTTGTGATGATAATAAACATGTTTTATATAATTTAATAAGCTTTCTAGAAAGTTAAGTTTCATGCTTGTTTGATGTTTGTAACTCTAGTTATGCCATTTTGAAACTACTACTACTTTTCTGTCCTAGTTCTGTGTAGGTCTGAAACATTGGCATGTTTGACCTGGTTAGCTTTGGAATAAGCTTTTTGTGATAATAACAATGTTGTAGGCAATTTCATTAGCTTTCCAGAAAGTCTAGGATCACCTTCTTTGGATGTCCAGATCTCTAGTTATGGTTAAAATAAGTGACTATTGTGCTGCTGTCCAGAATTCGATACATGTGTTAGGTGATTGCTTTAGCTGCTCTTGTTTTGGGCTAAACATGTTGTTTAGTTTTTGATTGATGCATGTGTGCAATATCTGAACTTAAGTTCACTTGTGCACCATGCCTAATATGCTTGCTATCCCTCTATAATAGGTTGTGTGATGTTTAGTTAAATAACTCTAGGTGCCTATGTCTTGCATGATCTTATGTTTGCATTGAATGCTATTATGTAATGCATCTCATAATACCATTCTTCATATTCATGCACTTGCATCTGGCATCTCATCTAGGTACACTAGATGAACCACGTGAAGGGTGTGATGTTGGAGCCAAACCCAAAGACGATGTATGGTGGACCTATCCCGAAGATGGAAGGACTGGACAAGTGCTAGGATGGGAGATGCTCACCAAGCAAGTGTCGTCTAACAAACACTAACCTAGTGTTGGATCCCAGGCAAGCCCCGGAGCATTCTAAGCCTCCTATGTTTTTATAAATAGCACTTGAGAACTTTTATGTTTGATGCATTAGGTTATAAGAGTTGATTGGAACCACTTGATGCATAGAACTACCTTGTCTAGAAATATACCTTGAACCCTATGTAGGTCCAGGATCGAATATATGCTTAGCGATGCTTAGACCGGTAGAAGTCAGGTGATTTCCTATCACCTACGAGATATAGGTGGATACCAAAGCACGGTTGGCTATATTTGCTATCATGGAAATAACCATGTGTTAGTAATAAATGGAGACTGGGTGGGATGTCGATAGAGAAGCAACAAGGCATGGAGGTCTTGGGTGTGGATCTATCCTCGTTTGTGTCATTTAAGGACCGATTTGTTGTATGTCCTCATGTCATGTTGAATGCATGCCTATCACTTAGTTGGCCGGATAACTCATTCCGACCGCGAAGTTGAGTAGCTCAACTCAGGCCAGAAGTATGGAAAGTGAAAGTGTGCACCCTGGTGGTAGTAAGGATGTGTGGGGAGCCATTGGTGTAAGTCCTAGGTGAGATTGACCACCTGGCAGAGTGGACTCCCTGAGGGTGCAGCGCTGCTCGGAATTGCGATTCCTGAATTGTACCAAAGGTGACCTAAGGCATATCGTGGCTGGTCCCCTCCAACTATAAAGGAATCGATTCGAATCGTCGTCTCTCCCGGATAGTGAGAACTTGACTGAGCAGTGGCAACGTAGAATAACTTAATTGAACTTGATGGTTATAATGATGATGATGATGTTACAACATTATACCGGCTATGGTTACTATTGCCTATTACTAAATGATATCCCACATGTTTGGCACAGGTTAGTTGCTAATCTAGAGATGAATAGCTATAATTAACTTGGTTATTGAATTGTAAAAAAGGTATAGCTCAACTCTTGGCTTTTATGCAAAATGTTGTCAAGCTTGCTCCACCTATAAAGCCTTGCATACTTCTTGGTGTCACTTTATTTTTGGTTTATGATGGGTAAGTCTAGCTGAGTACATTCGAGTACTCAGGGTTTATCCCACCATGTTGCAGGTGAAGTTCTCGTCCTATTGAAGATGGTGGCTAACCGCCGGTGGGCTCGGTGATTCTATATTTACTTCTCATCTATATGCTTTTGTCTGAGGATGTCACTTATGCTAGCAATGTATTTGGAACTTATATTAATGTAATCATTTGAAAGCTATGTTGTTTTCACTAATCGGTTTTGAAACCCAAACTTGTACTTTTGTTTATGAACCCATTTGTAACATTATTTTCGTTGCAACTCTACGTATGTGATGTGCATTTGCTTAATCATACGATCTTGGTTGTGATGTTGATTTACCGAGGTCCTTCGTGACATTCGGCGGACTACCGGGTTTATATAAGTGAAAGTATGCGCGCGTCAACGTACTAAACGGGGACAGCCGTACTTGATCTTGTATAAATTGGGCGGTTCTGTCACAGCTAGCATCAGAGCAAGATTAAGCATAATACTATCATGTACGTCATTTTAAAAACAAAGTTTTGGTTTTAAAAAGCCTATTTTAACTAAAACTTTAGCTACAGGCAAATTTGTCAAAACTAATTTGCAAAACTCTGCTAACGACATCCTCCTTTATGCCTAGTTAAGGACTATTAGGTGGCTATCTAAGTACTAACATGGGGTTTTTTACTTTTGTCGTCCATACGGCATGCTATTATATGGATGCCATCCGCTTGGGTGGTAATGTATGGATCAATTGCCTCTACGCCTAGGTAAGTGTGAGTTGTGAGAGCATGACCGTTCAACTATCGGTCTAGGGGAGAGTTAGCTGTGGTTACTAAAATATTTACATGTTACACAAATGTATATATGAAGGTACTTAATTATGGGTATATCTGTTGGGTAGCTATGGATACCGAAATATATATATCTGGGGATATATATATGGAGAGTATCTTAGTTTACTGCTTTCATTGTGTGCTTATTTATCTCTTATGGGGATGGGCTACAATGAATTTGCCTGCAGGTACGCTAACTACGAATGCATAGATTGAATATAGCTGACGACTAGCTATATATCGAGAGAGTACGTGTTATGCCACCGACATAGAACGTGATTGCCACCTTAGGCTAGCAATTTTGTGAGGACGAGTAGGACGAGCATGCATAATGATTGTGCTTGTGCATAAATATACTTCCCTCACTTTGTTCTAATATTAAGTAACTTGTGATCAATGTGATGTTACTATCTTCCCTGTGTGAAGCTAGACAAAATGCCTTGTCCCATGCTGGCTGAATAGTTGTGCTTGAAGATAGTGTGTGATTAGCTTTGCCTTGTATGTTGCTCCCAAAGGAAATAGACGACAAGTTATTAGTTAGCAAAAACTTCACCCCTTTAAAAACTAAATTGCTAAATGTAGGTAAAACTTATTTTGAAGAATTATCCACCTACTCAGTAAAAAGGAAATAAAAGATAGCAGTACCTTACCACCATGTTTCGCATGTTTATGTGTAGTGTGTTGCTGTAGGTGACTGCTTGTTATGTGCGAGCTTCGTGCTTAGTAATAGTCGCTTTAGCTAATTGGATTGAGTGTTTTGAAATGCTTGCTTAAGACCATGATGTAGATGTGGATGCTTGTTATCTAGGTAGTGCCATAGCTGTCACCCCTTTTGTCCTCGGTAAGCATACGAGTGTGGAAGAGCACTATCCTAGAACAGCGTCCAAGTTTTGATAATCTCATGGTTGTTGTTTCCAATTAAGTTCTCTCTTAGGAGCCTGAGCCTGTACATGTGGTTGCTAGCCCTTGAACATTGCGCTACAAAGACCTTTATCCATACCTTGCTTGACCTTAGGCCCAAGCTTAGTTCCCTTGAATACATGCATGTGTCGTGGTTGTCCCGCTCCTGTGTGGGAGGACACTGCTTGAAAATCCTTGTTAGATCTCATTGCTCCTTCTTCTATAGACGATCTGGTGCAATGCTAATTGCTATCTATCCTGGCTTTGGAACCTTTTCCTCACAGATCATGTCATTGCTTTATCCACTGAATCCCTAGTTAGTGCATTGGCTCTATCCCTCAAATCTCATTTGTTTTGTCTCCAACTCTTTCAAGTCTCTAGATGTTCATCAGTCTTGATCTCAGGTTGCTGCTCGGCAAGACCAAATCTCATGTTAATCTTTATCTGGTAATCATCTTGGTGGACATAAGGCGTATATGGAAATTAAGCAAGAGTCCCTTGCTCAGTTGTCTTTGGCAATTAGGCTATGTTCTCTTGCGCTATGGTTTGATCTTCAGATCGCTTGCTTGTTGACTCTTAACCTCATGACTACCTTTGTTTGCTATCCCTCCTCATTGTACTTGCTCCTATGCAACCAAATTTGTGCCACACGAAAATTCTTGTGGGTAGTATGTTCAGTAATGGTGCCACGATTAGCAATCTACGGTGCCGCGATGAAACCGAGAGCCTCCTATGGGCGCGCACACAAGGTTATGCTGCTCGGTATGCGCTGGTATTGAGGTTCCTAGTCATGATCCATTACAAAACTTCACTGATATATTATTTTCACATGAGCTCTTCCTTGGTTATCTCTCCATATCTAATCAGAAGATCCTTATATCAGACCAAAAGTAGTAGAGCTTCCTCCTGAAGTCATTTAGAGGATAACCTTGAAGAACATGTCCCTGACATAAACATTAATGAACTACAAGAGGTGGTAGACAAGTGACTCTACTTGACTGTCCCTGTAATGGTGTCGGTCATCTAGTGAGCAACTTATGTCATCCCCATTGGATCAGAAAGGTACACAACATGTAACGTTGGGCAAGTTAATAGTTGAGTGACAATGGATAGAGATATTATGTGCTATAATAAGTCACCTGGTACTCATGAGCTTCCTGTCCAAGTTCTCGATCTTTAGGTGCATAAGGATCATGTAGACACAAACCGACCTTCATCGGTGTCACCCCTTTTCTGCTGACTTCCTTGGTAACTGTTTGTTTACACATCAACTACAATTGTTGCTGTCTAAAAGAAGTTTTGAAGATTTTATATGTTGAGAGACAACTACTTAGTTACCAATAGGAAAGTTAGTCTCTAGCTAGGTAATAACTTCTTGGTAGCTTCGAAGGCTAGATCTCACAAAACAATGTTAAGCAAAGAAACAATAAAGCTGGTCATTGATGCTAGTACTGCTTTCTTCTCCAAGCCCTATGTTGTCAAGTAAATTCCATCTTGGACAATCACATAGATAGTGCAAGATGCTATATCAGCTAAGTAAAGAGCTAGAGAAAGCGCGTCCCTAGTCTCGGTCATCATCATTATCTATATGGTGATATCAAAGGATTTATTCAAGACCCTATTGGAGGAAGTATAGAAGGATAGTTGGAAATGGTCCCTCATCCTATAGGACTGCCCCTTCATGTGAAGTATGCATTGTGCCCTACAAAAATAGCCCACCAGTCCAATGCTTGTGCATCGTGAGCTGGTGCCTACATCAACGGTTGAAGTTGTTCCCTAGGAAGCATATGAAGAAAACCCTAGCCTCCATCCTCAGCGAATAAGCTACCGCTGTCATAAAAAGAGTTAAAGATGGCGAACACACTCCACAACGAGTAAAGCATAGAAAAAGAAGATCGGGAAATCTGTCGAGATTTCATGACACTAAACCAGTTATCTTTAAGCCAGTGATTAGTGGCTCAAACATGGTTGAATTCACACCAAACTTGGTGATTTCATCCTTCACTTAAGGTACTTCGATGTCTTAAGTTAGTGTGGGGATTGGTTGAGTAAAGCATCACATTTGAAAGATATTTTGACAGTTCAGTCACAAAATTTTAGAACAAAGCAGTTTTGGTACATGATTTGTTTGGATAGTCAAACGGTGTCCGTTTGAGCTGAATTTTGGTCAGTCATTAAAGGACTCTTGAATCTAAATGCTTACCAAAATTTGTGCACAATGGAACAATAGTTTGCAGGATATGAACTGATTACTGAGAGGTACAGAATCTGTGATTTCTCTGCTGACTACTAGCATCCCTCATATTAGAAGGTTGTATTTGTAGTTCAGGTCATGTTGGCAATGTGATGATTGTAATACTTTAGATGCCCTAGAGAACACCCCTTGCACCCCTTTGTGGCTTGCTTTTGCCATCTCATATCAATAATGCAAGAGTAGTCAAGGTGTTCTACAAGTCAAGTTGTGCCTTTGCGAGTCAAAAACAATTTGAAAAGTGTCGAACAACAGATTTCAGATTTTGGATATGAGTTGTTGATTGACATTAGGAAGGAAGCTTCAATGTCCAATGTAGTTCAACAAAGCTAGTTTTGCTATAGTACAAGTCAACCCAACTTATTGCGCCACTTCACCATGAAGGCAAATTGTGCTCAACCTGCTTAGTAGTGTACCATTTTTTTCAATCGGTGTATACCTACAACTTTTGTTAACCTTCAGACCTCACTGTCATCCTTCTTCAGCAATGTTTTCCAAGGCAGACTTGTCCTTTGGTACCTTCCATGTGTTTTTACCCAAGAGGTTTCATCAGATTCGACCTAGATAACTGTTGCCGCTTGGATACGAGGATTTCCCCTATTAATGATCGTCGAAAATGATGGGTCAATAGAGTCAGCTATCACATTCACTGCTCACTCAACGGACTCAGATAATATGGTGTTATCATTAGAGAAAGAGAATTGCACACATGGAATATTATGTAGTTTTTCATCGGTTGGCATCTGAGTGATTGAACAGTTACGATCGGCATCGACGTTGTCTGTTGGTTACTTGGTTTCTCACAGCCTCAGAGGATGATTACCCCATCTATGATCTCATCCCTTATGAAAGGTGGTACTCCCGCTACTTTGGTAGAGGATTACTTTTCAAACTTTGTGAATGAACATGGAACCATTGTAATGAGTAGATTTCAGAAGCTTGTAGTCTAGTACAAAGTTCACAAGGTCCATGCTATATTCATTAGGTAAATAGAGATTGTGGGTAATTAGTTATGCTCCGTAGTACTCTCTGGATCCCGAGAACAAAGTATTGTGTTGTCTTGGATTCCTCCCAAAGTAACAATGCTTCATGGAAGTTAGTGAAAGAAATTATTTAGACAAAAGCTTATTATGAAGAGCAAGTATCAGAAAGTGTCTTGACTAAATTATCCTCTCTGATACTCCAAAGTTAAGTAGCCTAAGGCTATCACTGATGTTGTAAAATGGATGACATGCTTCTCTTCCCTTAAAAGTCTTTCGCACCGAATCTCAGGGCGAGATTCTCATAAGGGGGGAGGGCTGTAACACCCTAGGTGTTTGTCACCAGTTAAGCAATGGGTTTGACCTCAAACATGGCATGTTAAGTGGTGATGAAGGTGTCAAGATCAAATCTACAAGAGTGAGCTCCAACTTAAACTTGGGCAACACACCTTTACTTGCATATTGGCCCTTTCCAGATATATACCTAAGTAATGTTGAAGGTGCTTCTTTCATGTGCCTCACATCAATTTCCACCCACATGGATGATTGGAAAAGTTTTGTGAAGTTTGGAATCAAGAAGTCACATGAAATGACAAGTTATGCCCTTGCTTGAATTGCTTTATTAAGTGAATGGAATTATAGGTCATCAACCAAGCCTTGCAACCTAGCTCAAACAACTCTACTTGCACTCATGAACAAAAGTTATGAAGGGTTCATGTTGAGCAAGTGGCCAGAAAATGCTTCCATATATCAAAAAGGATAATTTAAGCTTTACCGTGATGCTACTTTGACTTGGTTTGAACTATGGCTTACAGTGCTTGCATGGAGTTGCACCTTAAATAAAAGTTGAAGTTTGTGTGGAGTAGAACAAACCTTGTTTTGGGGTCAAGAGCTAGTTTGGTCTCTAAATTGGTATATCATGGCCTCCAAAAGTGAATGTATTGCTGTTTCTGGAGCTCAAAATTTGGCTAAGTCCCTAATGGACTGAAACTGAGTTTTTAGTTTCGTGTACCCCACTTTAGGTCCTTGTATCTCTCCAACTAGGCCGCATCAGACTTTGACGCTTTAAGCAATTTTGAAGATACCGCGTAACTCTATAACTTTGATTACTACGGATTGTGCTAAAACTAACTGGTTTAGGAGATATGGAGGGATGAAAAGCGGGTGTCAGTGGTATGTTTGCGGTAGTATTGTTACTCCCTTCAGGTCTGTGAAAGCAATGGCACCATGGCCAAACACACGTAGGAGAGCGACGCCACGTGGCTTCTCAATTCTGCCCTCGCTTGCCACCTCGCCCCCTCTTGTGCATGAATACTGAGACCGGCACCCTCCTCTCGCTCACTCTCTTTCATTCTCTATCTCTCTCGGTCTCTCTCGCTCTAAGCTTGCTCGAAGCTGCCACTATGGCCATAGCCGCTGGTGGCGCTCCCATGGCCACAGTGCGCTCGCCCTCTCCCATTCGCCTGACGCGGCTTCCACTGCACTGCCCTCATTCGCTTATTCCTAGTAGATGGCCTAAATGAGATCTCCAAGTCCTTGATGTTTATGTTCTCCTGTCACTTGTTCAACTCTGGCGCTGCAGTGGTGATCTCCTTCCCCTACTATTGCCGGTGCTCTGCTCTGTTGGAGCGTTCTTATCACGACTATTCAGCTACGGTCAAGCCTCGTTGTCCCCTCCCCGCCGCTGTCGGCTCTCACTGGTCGAGCTCGACTGGCCCAAGCCGTGGTCTGCTTCAATATGTGAAGAAGAGAACGCCAGGGACTTCACGCGGAAATTTGAAGAAAGGGAAGGATCTTTGTGCGACACCGTAGACTCATTTAAATAGTGCCTAAAGGACCTGTTCGCTGATGTTGAGTTATGTTTTCTGTAGGGTCCCCGGTGCAAGATCTACACCCCTTTTCTCTGGTTTTTATAGATTTGAATGATCAACTTTCAAAATTCGTAGTAATTAGTAGAAAAATCGTAAAATAGTAAATGAGGACTTTTTGGAATCTTTGTGAAATTATGTATGCAGTAGATATATAATATGTCATGTTTTTGTTTAAATATTTTTCTGTAAAATAGATTTATGCAGTTAGGTTTTTAATACTAGTTGTGTCTTGTCTTTTTCATAACTGCAGTTGTTGTGCTCAAATAAATGTGAAATTTTTATGGAGTGCTACTAAGGTGATGGTTGATGTCTGGAAAAAATTTCAGGAGTTTAGGTTTGATGGTTTAAGAGTTATAAGAATAACAAATGCCCTATGTTGGTTTGCTCCTATTCTGAATAGGGCTCATGTTTGAATTAATTGGATCAGTTAAGTTACGAATCATGACTTTATGACAATATATGAATTGTAGTACTTTCCTTAAGCTTTCCAAAAAGCTAAATATCATGATTTTTTGTTAAGTAGATCTTGAGTTATACTTGCTTAAATCTCTGTGGCTGTTTCTGCCCAAACCCAGAGAGGGTTTCCTTGTTGGCACTGTGGGGCCTTCATGGTCAGATTTTGCATGCTCCCTGTACAGATCTGAATGATTGTGTTTTTTTGACTTAGCTATGCTTTGAATCATGTCTTGGACATAATAGAAGAAGTGTAGTTACGTTCATGAGCTTAACAAATTGTTAAAGATAACCCCTTTTGATGTTGTAGAGCTCCAGTTATAAGCTTGCTAAGTTGCATAGCAGAATCTGTCCAAGTCTGGACAGAGGTGCACAATTGTGCTTGATTGACCTTGTTAATTGTGGAATCACCTTGTGATGATAATAAATATGTTTTATATAATTTAATAAGCTTTCTAGAAAGTTAAGTTTCATGCTTGTTTGATGTCTGTAACTCCAGTTATGCCGTTTTGAAACTACTACTACTACTTTTCTGTCCTAGTTCTGTGCAGGTCTGAAACATTGGCATGTTTGACTTGGTTAGCTTTGGAATAAGCTTTTTGTGATAATAAGAATGTTGTAGGCAATTTCATTAGCTTTCCAGGAAGTCTAGGATTACCTTCTTTGGATGTCCGGATCTCTAGTTATGGTTAAAATAAGTGACTGTTGTGCTGCTGTCCAGAATTCGATACATGTGTTAGGTGATTGCTTTGGCTGCTCTTGTTTTGGGCTAAACATGTTGTTTAGTTTTTGATCGATGCATGTGTGCAATATCTGAACTTAAGTTCACTTGTGCACCATGCCTAATATGCTTGCTATCCCTCTATAATAGGTTGTGTGATGTTTAGTTAAATAACTCTAGGTACCTATGTCTTGCATGATCTTATGTTTGCATTGAATGCTATTATGTAATGCATCTCATATTACCATTCTTCATATTCATGCACTTGCATCTAGCAACTCATCTAGGTACACTAGATGAACCACGTGAAGGGCATGATGTTGGAGCCAAACCCGAAGACGGTGTATGGTGGACCTATTCCGAAGATGGAAGGACCGGACAAGTGCTAGGATGGGAGATGCTCACCAAGCAAGTGTCATCTAACAAACACTAACCTAGTGTTGGATCCTAGGCAAGCCCCGGAGCATTCTAAGCCTCCTATGTTTTTATAAATAGCACCTGAGTTCTTTTATGTTTGATGCATTTGGTTATAAGAGTTGATTGGAACCACTTGATGCATAGAACTACCTTGTCTAGAAATATACCTTGAACCCTATGTAGGTCCAGGATCGAATATATGCTTAGCGATGCTTAGATCGGTAGAAGTCGGGTGATTTCCTATCACATGTGAGATATAGGTGGATACCAAAGCATGGTTGGCTATATTTGCTATCATGGAAATAACCATGTGTTAATAATAAATGGAGACCGGGCGGGATGTCGATAGAGAAGCAACAAGGCATGGAGGTCTTGGGTGTGGATCTATCCCCGTCTATGTCGTTTAAGGACCGATTTGCTGTACGTCCTCCTATCATGTTGAACGCATGCCTATCACTTAGTTGGCCGGATAACTCATTCCGACCGCGAAGCCAAGTAGCTCAACTCAGGCCAGAAGTATGGAAAGTGAAAGTGCACACCCTGGTTTTAGTAAGGATGTGTGGGGAGCCATTGGCGTAAGTCCTAGGTGAGATTGACCACCTAGCACAGTGAACTCCCTGAGGGTGCGCGCTGCTCGAAACCATGATTCCTGAGTTGTACCAAAGGTGACCTAAGGCATATCATGGCTGGTAGACCTAGGTTTGTGTTAGGAATACCCATCCAGCTGGATAGGAATCAATTCGAATCACCATCTCTCCTAGATAGTGAGAACTTGACTGAGCAGTGGCAACGTAGAATACCTTAATTGAACTTGATGGTTATAATGATGATGATGATGTTACAACATTATACCGGCTATGGTTAGTATTGCCTGTTACTAAATGATATCCCACATGTTTGGCACAGGTTATTTGCTAATCTAGAGATGAATAGCTATAATTCACTTGGTTACTGAATTGTAAAAAGGTATAGCTCAACTCTTGGCTTTTATGCAAAATGTTGTCAAGCTAGCTCCTCCTATAAAGCCTTGCATACTTCTTGGTGTCACTTTATTTTTGGTTTATGATGGGTAAGTCTAGTTGTGTACATTCGAGTACTTAGGGTTTATCCCACCATGTTGCAGGTGAAGTTCTTGACCTGTTGAAGATGGTGGCTAACTACCGGTGGGCTCGGTGATTCTATATTTACTTCTCATCTATATGCTTTTGTCTGAGGATGTCACTTATGCTAGCAATGTATTTGGAACTTATATTAATGTAATCATTTGAAAGCTATGTTGTTTTCACTAATCGGTTTTGAAACCCAAACTTGTACTTTTATTTGTGAACCCATTTGTAATATTATTTCTGCTACAACTATGCGTATGTGATGTGTATTTGCTTAATCATACGATCTTGGTTGTGATGTTGATTTACCGAGGTCCTTCGTGACATTCGGCGGACTACCGGGTTTATATAAGTGAAAGTATGTGCGCGTCAACATAGTAAACGGGGACAGCCATACTTGATCTTGTATAAATTGGGCAGTTCTATCACATTCATAGTTAATTATTAATCATTTGATCGGCCTATATGAATGTAAAGAAGATACTCTAAGGGGATACTATGATCAGTGCCAAAGGTTACTCAAGGAATTTCCTCATGTTTCTCTTCAGCATATTCTGATAGCACAAAATTAAGAGGCTAATTGTTTAGCTCAAAATGCGTTAGGTTATCGAGTGTTTCAAGAGGTCTTAAGTAGTGAGACCTCGAATAATGATTGGTGAGTTGAAATAGCCGATTGCCTTAAGAATCCATCACAGAAGGTTACATGGAAACTAAGGTATAAATCGACTAAGTATGTTTTGCTAGATGATCAGCTATATTATAAGACAGTCGATGGGGTGTTGCTTAAATGCTTAAATCAAGAAGTGGCTAAAGTGTTGATGGGTGAAGTGCATGAAGGGATATGTGGAGCTCATCAATCGACTTATAAGATGAAATGGATTATTCGCAGGACTGGATATTTCTGGCCAACAATACTGGAACATTGTTTTGAATATTATAAAGGGTGCTAGGATTGTCAACGTTTTGGTAATATTCAGAAATTGCCTACATTGGCTATGAATCCAATAATCAAACCATGGACATTTCAAGGTTGGGGAATTGATCTAATTGGCCAGATTTTTTCGCCTTCAAGTAAAGGACATAAGTTTATATTGGTAGCTACAGATTATTTCACTAAGTGGGTTGAGGCAATTCCTTTGAAGACGATAACCTCAAAGAGCATGGTAGATTTTGTCAAGGAGCATATTGTGTATCATTTTGAGATTCCTCAAACTATCACTACTGATCAGGGGACAATGTTTACATCAGAAGAATTTAGAGATTTCGCTGCTAGTATGGGAATTAAGTTATTAAATTATTCTCCTTACTATGCTCAGGCTAATGGCCAAGCAGAGGCATCCAATCAAATTATGATTAAGCGGATCAAGAAAAAGATCGAAGAGCAGCCAAGGAAGTGGCATTCAACACTTAATGAGGCATTATGGGCATATAGGATGGCCTGTCATGGATCGATTAAAGCGTCCCCTTATGAATTTGTGTATGGTCATAATGTAGTCCTTCCCTAGGAGATTCAAACTGAATCAAGGCGTGTCACGCTACAAAATGATTTGTTAGCTGAAGTTTACAAGAATCTTATGATGGATGACCTAGAAGACTTAAGTTGCCATCGACTGCGTGCTCTTGAGAATATAGAAGCCAATAAGCTAAGGATTGCGAAATATTACAATAAGAAGGTCAAGAGCAAACAATTTTCTGAAGGGGACTTGGTCTAGAAGGTAAAATTACCGATCAGGTCAAGAGACAGCAAGTTTGGCAAGTGGTCACCTAATTGGGAAGGACCTTATTAGATTAGACGTTGTGCGCTTGACAATGCTTATATTTTGGAAACACTAGGAGGAGAAGAGGAGTTTGATAGAGCAATCAATGAAAAATACCTAAAGAAATATTATCCTAGCGTTTGGATAAATACTTGATAGTTGATTTGTTCAATCATCGGCTCTAATAGCCGATACCAGAAGGGTATCACCTCTAGTTCAAAAAATAGACCCGAAGGTGTAAAAGTCGATACGATATGTGTCTCCTATAGAACAAAAACAAACATAGACAAATTGGTACATGGAACATGAGTATAGGGCAAAAGAGAAGCCACTTGAAACAAAGAGATTGTTTGCTAGCTTCTCCTATTACAAGCTAAAGGACAGAGAATACTTTGTTCACTATGTCTTTGGCCTGGAAAGCAAGGGCTATGGAGTTGGTGGTGTTGAAGAAGTCCTTGACCAGGTGCTCATGGTCCTCAGGGTGCTCGATGGCTAGGAAACCATGGGGAAGAAGTCGAAGCTCGTGGCCAGAATGAGCTTGTGCGACAGCCAATGCCACGGTAGCACCATGATGAACACCATGAAGGGCAACCTCTATGATGTGGTTTGGGACATCATACAGGCGAACCACCAGCATGGCACCCCTGGCGTTGATGAATCCTGCCGCATACTCTATAGCTGATTGGAGGCTTTCCAACTGGGCCGATAGGTCTAGAAAGATTCGAGGGAGAGATAATCAAGATCTTGAAGATGAAACTAAGAAAGAAAGAAAATTGTGATGAACATCTCACCCATGATTCTAGCCTTGGCCTCGGCTAGCCTCGCTTGGTGGAGTCGGCCCTATGCTTCAAGACGGTGAGAACGTCCTGCAGCGCATTCAGATGAAGGTCCATCCACCCAAGATCACGGGTTGCATCCTCTTGATGATGAAGACGCTGGCGTGGTGGCACAGACTCATCAAGGGCCTCTTCAGCAGACCTCTTGCCATTCTCCATGCCTTAGAGCCTATTGAAAACCAAATCGCACCAAAGACACAGAAGGTTTGAGACAAAGCAGGTTGTTTTTTTATCCATAGCCATGGCCCCTATATATAGCCCAGGAGGTGAGGAGATGAGTTTTGTTGGGGTTATGGAATTGAAGTCAGTTATGGAAACGGATCAACACTCTAGAAATTCAGGGAACGGATCATAAAAAATGATAGATTCAGACTTATAGCTTCCCATAATTACAAGATACTATGGGATTGATACAAAAGGTTTACATTAATTGACGATCAACCCACTAAACCTATTTTGGATTGAAGGGAGTTCGGATCCCCACAAGGCCAAAGGTCATCATGGACCAAGTCATATCAGCCCACAGATAGAAGTGGCATCAGGGGAGAGAAAGGTCGCCTGCTAAGAAGATGCCCATATATCCAACCGATTTCTCGGTGGCTGGGAAACCGTGGGAAAGAAGTCTGTGGTTTCCCCGATGAGCATTTGATGAAGTGAACAAGGGAAAGGTGTCCACACATTTTAACCCTTGCAAACACTAGAACAACTCTATGATCACGGTGAGAAAACTCAGGTGATGTCACAAGAATTCTTATAACAGTAACAGCTAATGCTCTTGCTCAACAAGGCACTGAAATGAGCGACATAATCACCCTATGCACAAGAATTCTTCTAACCACTCAACACCCTCATAGCAAAAAATTAGACCATGAAGGGTCTAGCAGAGCCAAGGGCACTCGAGGAGACAAGCAGAAGAGAAACATAACTGAGTTGTTGGGTTGCTCTCACTAGAGTCGGACAGACATTTATAGTCGATCTAGAAGAATAAATCCAAGCGCCTATGAAAGCAGTAATACTCTCATGAAACTTTTGAGGTATGGGTTCATGAGCAGGCAAGGACATTGGTGAAGGTGAAGAATAGTAGGCCTCAGATCAAGATTCTCTACCCGTGACTGCAGACCCATCGGAGGTACAGACGTGGTAATTTTGGAATAAAATTATTTTTATCCCAAAATTGGGGCATGTGTTTACACCAAAATTTGGAAGAAGAACATGGGAAAACTTGAAACTTCCCAGATTAATTCATCAAGGAATCGATTGTATAAGGATTAATATCAGCTAATTCAGATGTGGCACTAGGATTGGCTCTCTTCGGATGACATCAGCAGATAACGCCAATGAGCTACGGTTAGCGTTGGGAAAGACATGTCGGACTCTACAAAAAGGGAAAGATTAGGGTCCAAGTTATCTTAATTTAGGAATGCTTTCTCTTATACCAAAGGTTGTAATAAGTCATACTTGAGTAGGATTCATCCTTAAGTTCCGAGTATAAATATTGGACCCCGGCTATTGTAAAAGACATCCAATCAATCAATATCAATTACTTTTTTTGGCTTCACACCAACCCTTAGGAGTAGGAGTAGTATAGATCTCGACGAGTTCTTCAACAAGCAGGGCTACATTAGTTCGGCCGACCTCCGGCTTGTCTGTAAGTACCGTCATGGCTTATACTTCTGTTCATAAGGCTGCATCGGTTAAGTTCGACCTCCACTACGAGCTCTAGCATAAGCTAGTTATCGATTCTTATCTAGTTCAAGTATGTCTGCATCGGTTAAGTTCGACCTCAACTGCTCAAATTAGATTAAGGTCAAGTTATTGGCTCTACCTAAGGGTGGCATCCTTCTGGTAGATTCATCAAGTTATCGATCTTGCTGATGCCCTTATTGTCATTAGTTTTCAACAATATCAACTTGCCCGAACAAGATCGGTCTAGATCGGCCTCTCATCCTTTTAATCCATTGTTTATTATGTTACATTATGACGGTTCTTACTTTAAACGACGGATTATGTTTCATCGGCTATTCTGATTCGATCTTGGTTGTGCATAGTACATGGTTAAGGCATGTCTAATCTTGAGAAGGTTTACTAGCTAGTTGAATCTGGTCCATAGCTCGCTATTATGGATGTATCGATCCTATCGACTCCCATTGTTAGTACTTTAGATCAGAGGATGCTAGCTGGTAGATTTGCTTTCGACCAGGCATGACCCTTGCTGTTTGCTATGCCTACATCAGCTAAATAGCTGATCGCCTATGCTTTCACACCTACAGTGTGTCTTCATGATTCTATTAAATGTGAATAGATCTATTTATTTTAAAGGGTTGATTTGTTGTCTTTATCATGGCTGCCATCGATCCGGTTGAACCCCACTGTTAAAGATAACATTTTAGGTCTGATGAGTTTATAGGTCTGTCCATGTTAAATAGTCGATTGTTCACATGTTGTAGTCCCTTTTCTACCTGAATCGGCTATTTCAGCTGATTCGTTTATGCTTCCACACATATAGCATGTCTTTCAGAAAACCTATCAATGTGTAGACGATTTTATGGATTCTTCGGTTTTAGTTTGTTATTATCATCATAGCTACCATCGATCTGATCGAACCTCATTGTTGATAGTAACAGATTAGATTCAGAGCGTTTGTAGATCCATTTGTACTAGACAGTCGATTTGTTTGCATACTATATCTTTTCTCATTAGATTCATCGGCTCAATGCTTTACACTGGTAATATCCACCTAGCTCATGATTTTACTTACATCTGTGTGTTGTACTTGTTATCATAAAATCAATCACAACCCACGAGCTTTACAGTCCTTAATAGCCGATTTCTTCATGTATCGGCTGTTTAGTCGATTTCTCTGTCTGACTGCTCCCGAAGCAGCACACTTGGAACTGTCTAGGCAAAAATTGGCATGTTCCACCTTAAATTGCTGATAAACTTTCTCTCCTTATCAATTGCAGGTCAAATGGACTGGCACGCCTTTGAGAATTCATAGGATCGGCTAGCCCTACGTTGAAGCCAAGCGGATCTCTAGGCTTGCTCCATCAAGCTGTTCCTTCCGGCTTGCTGTGTGCCAGGCGCATCGACACATTTTTGTGTCAACACATGTTCTAGCTTGCCCAGTGGGACCCCACAATTGTCATGGAAACTCACAACAATAGTGACATCCTTATGGTGCCTTACGAAGACCTACCTAATGATGATAAAGATGTCATCAGTAAAGCTATAGAAGAATTTTAGAACAAGTGTTTATTGTCCTATACCAAGACACATGACAATAAAGTTGTTTAGAAATATCCACTACCAAGAGTTTTGTTGCATGGGCAGTTAGATACAGACGAAGCTGAGGATAGGCGTTTCTTCGTGGAGGCTATAAACAAATCTGTTCATGACGCCATATTGAACCATAATACAATTTTCTTGAACACATTCCACAACACCTTGAAAGAGGTGTTTCATGGATATCCAATTGATCAAGTTGAACCGGTTTACTATAATATTCCACATTTGTCAACTCAGGGGACTAATCAAGCTAGTACTAGCCATCAAGAAGCAACACCAGCTAGTAATGATGATGTCCAGGTAGTTCAGAGCTCATCTGAGCAAGTTTAGGGTGCTACTACTAATCAGATACAATATAATCCTAGATCGTCAGTGCAGCATGTGCAACAGCCGATGGGGCAAGTTTAGAATCAAATGGTTAATTTTGGCACATCTGGCCAGATACCATTGTCAGCTCAAAAAATAGCGCCATCGGTTCAAAGGATTCGTAGAGATATAGATCCTAACATTTATAACCAGAAACTCCAAGCAGCAAACCAGCAAAGGACCTAACTGATAGAGATTCCATAGGGATATCATTATGGCACATATTACAATACTCTTCATATGATTCCAAGTTGTAACACCCCTGGTGTTATGAGATTGCTTAGCACCAAGATTTAGACCTAAGAGGATTTACCAAAACGATTTTCTCGGATGTTAAAATTTAACTTATGTTTAAAAGTGTCATTTTGGCGAATTATATTGAACAACGGGTTAATTGGTTCCTAGATGTTTTGTTTCTACAAGTCAGTATGACTTATGGATGAGTGTATGAAATGCGTAGTAGTTGGAATTAATTAGGTTTATGCATATTAAAAATTACGGCAAAAGCGCTAAAGGTTGTTAGTTCTAGCCAAGTTATTATTCTCTAAGTCGGAAACGATGATAGTAGACAATGCCGATTTGACATTCAAGTTCTAACAAAAATTGTTAGGCACTAGATTCATGTTTTTGGTACTCATTGGTTGCCCCGAGGTGAGCACTCGAGATAGATGTAGGTTATAGTCGTGTTTCATGTCACGTGGAGCTCGGAAAAATTTGCCTAAGTTCATTAGAATGCGCTGCAAGCTCTATGTCGACGCTCTATCGCAAACCGGAATTTCGAGGATGAACTCGTTTTGGCACGCATGTATCTTCCTCTTGGGTGGTCCTTTTGTTGTGCTGGTTGCCCCATTAGATAGCTGATAAGATCAACTTTAGGGTCTTGGAACTTGTCGAACCTTAATCGTGATCATTAGCAGTTTTCGCGTTACTTTAAATTTTGTGCTCATCATCGTTCATCGGTGGCCTAGCCACAGCGAGGATGGGATGTCTCCCTACCCTGCCCTACTGCTAGCCACCGCCGGTGACCCCGCTTGGACCCACTGCTATGATTCAATGCATCGCGCCAAGTTTTTTTTTGTTCGCTAACCGGGGCAAATGCTGGTGGTCACTGCCAACTTTGTCGCATCATCTCTCCTACACCATGAATGCCTCTATCTGCCTCTGCGTGTCTCTATTGCCTTTTTCCCTCTTCTAGTCGAGCTCTCCTTGAGCTCTGAAGCACCGCCACCCGCCCATCATATCTCCCGTTCCCCCTCGTGAGCACACACGAAGCTCCCTTGGTCCCGCGCTAGAGTCATAGCCCCATCTCCTACTCGTCCTCCCCGCTCTCTCTCTCTGCTTTCCTCCTACGCTGGGCCGCCATGCCATGCTGCCCGCCCATCGTCCCTTCCCTTTTCCCCCTCACGAGCGTGCGTGTGCCCCTAGCCTCGCGCTGGACCTGCTGCTCCTCGACGTGCCCATGCTGTAGTGCCCCACTGTCATTTGTGTCAGGCTACCCCTGCTATCGATGCCATCGACACCCCATGCGCCACCCCACCGTCTCAGTCGGTCGATGCACCGCCTCCCCTGCTACGGCCATGCATGGCCACCATCCTGTGCTCCACCTTGGTCTGCGCCGTGTTCAGGCTCAGGTCCGGTCATGGTCTGTGCACCTCCCCGCATCGCTCCACCTCCATTACCATGTCCACAGTGTTTCGTTGTAGCTATGGCATTATCGCCAAGCGGCTGCCCACGTGAGTGCGTGGCCAAGGTGCCTCGTATCGCCCCAAGCCATGCCGCCAATGCCCACGGGATCGGTAGGCACCCCCTCTACCCCTGCGCACCGCCTCTATCATCGTCGGCCACACACCATGCCAAATTAGTCACCGGCTGGTTTCCTCCACCGCGTGCTCTGTTCTAGAGGAGGTGAGGACATAGAAATGTAAATACGAGATTTTCTGAGGTGCTAGGTGTAAATTATGTGACTCATATAAATAGTGCTCTAGATCTTGGCTTTAATAGAGAAAAAGTGTGGGGTCATTTCTACAAAAATGTGCACCGTGCATGTTGGGCTACTCGCCCTACGCCTCCATGGCCATGGCCTACTCTGCGCCCTGCCTAGGCCGATCACGCCGCGATGGGCCGTGTGCGCCATGCGCCCTGTCTGGGCCGTCCTTGTGTCACTTGGGCCATGCCTGGCCAGTAGGCCGCGCGCGCCTGTGGGCCGAGCCTCGCTGCCGAACTACCACTATGCCTGGGCCACATGTGCGTGGACTCCCACCTTGGGCCACTGGTCCCTTGTAGTTTTCAAAGCAATTGTTAATTTAGTTTTGGAAATAAAATTGTAAAATCAATATAAATTTATGTAGTTGTCCAAAAATTATGAAACTAGCTTTGTTAAGTTTCTAAAATCATGTGCTATCTAATAGTGTATTTTGTTCGCATAGGTTTGATATGTTTTTAGGATTTCTCTAATTATTGTAACATGCTTAATATTGTTAAAATGTGAACTTGTAGGAATTTTCATGATAAATCGGTGATAGTATTGACTCTAAAAATTTTACAATAAACTCCTAATAATATTAGTTACTCACTATAATTTTTATGGCTCCAGAATACTTAGTTTGCTAGGTAAACTATTGAGCCCTAGTTTGAATATATATTAAATCAATGAAATAGATAAAGAAATGCCTTGGGGTTTCATGACTAAAACATTGGTTGGGAAGTAATGTCTTATTCAACAACATGGATACATAGACTAGCACGTTAGAACTATCTCGTTAGCTTGTGATGCATGATTGGATTTCTAAGCATTTCAGCTATCATCGATTATTTACATTTGTGCATTTGCATCAAGACTTGTTACTCTCTTGTCATGGGTTCTGGCTCTTTTCGGACTGACTATTAGGGTGGTTTTTGGGTGGAGGTCCTTGCACCGCACTGAGTTCTGGACTCAGGGGCAGGGGCTTGGAGTCCTAGTTTAGATGAGGACCTAAACCCCATGATAGGAGGGTAGTGGGTTGGTCCTACTTGTACCTGGGGTACAAGCGGGGCATGTGTTTCGGGGTACCCAGCTAGGCTCATTGATTTGCAAATCAACGCTGTGTCGATATGACTTGTCTACACTCTAGCACCATAGTAAGAACTAGAAGATGAAAGATGGTAAAAATGATTCTGATTGCTTACCACCTGATTGAAAGTAGCACATGTGCTTACATAGAATGGTTGGTTAATGAACTAATGTTGACTACTAATAAAGTCAAATATAAGGACACACTTTTAGTAATGCTCCTATAGATGCTCTGAACCTACAAGCTAGATAGCCTTGCATATCCTTGGAGTCTTTTCTTTCCTCCTGTCGGGTAAGTCTTGCAGAGTACAATTGAGTACTCAGGGTTTATTTCCCCTATTGCAGGTGACAGGTGGATGCTAGAGCTGACCCTTGTGTGTGCATTCCTCCTGGTGGGCTCAGAGAGGATTCCTTTATGCTGCGATCCTAGTTTTCATTTATAACTCCCACCAAATGTTTTTATAAACAGAAGTTTTATAATCTGTTGTCATCGTTTATTTATCAATACTTCATCATGCCATGAATAGCTATTTATTTCTGCTGTAACTCTGATCACATGTTTATATTCCGCTGTTAATTTAAATTGTTCATAACTCTGATAACATGTTCGTATTCCACTATTATAAATAATAAATTTATACTCTGATGTTACATGGAAAGTGATGTAAGAAATATTTAAATGTTGTAAGCTTTATTCTCTCATTTGTGATCCTGGTGGAAAAAATGTGGATTTTCAGGTTCTCCCCTGGGGTGTGCCCGATGGAACTATGTAATTTAGTGTTCTCCCTTGAGTACTTAGTGTCTAATGGAAGATAAGTACTCTTGGAAGGCATCAGATTATGCGGTTCTGCCACAGGTGATATCAGAGCATAAAAGAGGAAATAACACTTCAAAAACCTTTCCTAAAATAAAATTTGACAACAAATTCTTTTCAAAAGAATAGGACGTTTATATGTGAAGTTATATAAGTAGCCCTATTACTATGGTTATATATCCAGGATAGATGGCACTCTGCTGACTTAGGTAGACTTACTCAAATTTTCTGTAGGTACACTGAACCGAGCATAGTCCGATAGTATCGACTAGCTATAGGGAGAGAACGATGTGCCAAAAATTTGAGAACGGTTGCCCTATATGTTGGCAATAGTGGAAGGATGTATAGGATGTGCATTCATGCATATCTTGTTTGTGCATTGTAGTGCCTGTATTGCTTGTGGATACACCATCCATAGGTGTCACATGTGTCATATTGTGCACGACTAACTCGTTCCTGTTCTAGAATTATTTCTGCACTATGGCTTCATGCTCCGCGTTTGCTCATGGTTCACACCAATCATGACCCACGTCTCCCCATACTCTTTCCTATGCTCTTGTTAGGCACCTGCCCTGCAGTCATACTAGTCAATAATGGCCTCGGACATCGCTCGCTTAGAATACATAGAAAATTTGGTCGATTCATTCGTAGTGATCCCACGTAGGAACCATGGGTGGACTGCGCTAGGACCATTGATCGCTCTACCTTTATAAGCAGGACCTGGCTTAGCCATTGGTATCACCACTTGGCGCACTTTAGCTAGTCTAGTTTTTCCTTTGAGCGAGCTTTTCTCTCAGTCCTTCCTTGCAACCACCGCCAGGGATGGTAGGAGCCTGGGTTAGTAGTTACTGCTAGAACATTGAGGGTTTTCCTAGAATCCTGCATGCCACCCTGCAAAAGCTTAGAGTCAAAGATTGTCCTGAGTATGAGGGCTGTGAGTATGAGAAGCATGGCACCGAGGGGTGTGAGGTTACCGTCTACATTGGGAAGAGTGAAGAATTTCCCAACCTCACTGAAGCCCGAAATGTGACCGCAACCAGGTTTCACTTCATCGACACCTACCAGGTTGTGGCCCGCAAAGCCTTGTGGTACCTTTGCTAGATCTATGAAGAGCCTATTGCCCGTACCCCCATGAGGTTCTTTCCACCTTTGGAAAAGAATCAATGGGCATGGAGGGCTTGCATGGAGGCTTTGCAAGGGTGGGATGCGCAAGAAGATAGTCCTACCATGGTGCACTTGACCATATACCTACTTGCTCTAGATGAGTAGTATGACCGGCAAGCCTCGGAGCTGAGGAAGTGCCTCCGGCAAGTCGAGGAAGACGAGATCTTCTCTAGGATGCTCTAGGTGTAGCTTGTTGAAGCACATGCTAGTGCGGCAATGGCTGAGAGTCGAGAGACTACCATGTCAGAAGCCCTAAAGGAGGCCATAGATCAACATGCCCATCAGTTGGGAGAAGCCTATCTTGTCACCAGGGCCAAGCAGAGGACACTGGCTATGGAACGACAGGATTCCTCAATCTTAGAGGGGATCCCTATCCACCCGCCAGAAAGAAGGAGAACCGGTGTTGCAATACTACCAGCACCTCCACCCTTGGAAGTGTCAGAAGTAGAACACTTGATTCCTCTCACTTAGCCATTGCCAAGAGAAGAGGTAGATCCATAGCCAGGGTGGTAGAAGAATCCGTCGAGCCCGGGAATGAAGATGCATGGTCCATAGTAGATTAGTTGCCTTGGGATGCTGTACCGGTAGTAGTAGTGCTTTTCGTTGCTGTCCTCTGGTATTGTACTCTTGCCATTGTTGTTCGTCCGTAGTTGTGGGGATCGTTCACCATAGGGAAGGTGAATGATGTGTTGAGAAGGGGAGAGTGAATGCCTATATGATGTACCCATATAAGACCGTTGGAATGTGCATTTTGTTTATTTCATTGTGCTTATTGTGTTCATCTACCCTTAAGTTCGTGAGACATGCTTAGAGTTTTCAAGGGCGATGTTAAGCGGGTTACAAGAAAAGTTACCATTCAGATGTCAGCAGGCCAGTCGTGATTGGATAACATAGGACACTGTATCGACTAATTGTGGATGTCCCAGCAGAACACTTGAACCTCTTTAAAACAAATCTGTCATTGGATTTGAATTCCTTGTCCCTTGTTATGAAGGGAACCCTTGTTGTTTGAATCTTCCCTTGCAATACTCCTCTGATTCTGTGGTCCATGACCCCACCGCCTTCATTGCGTGTAAGTCGGTAGTAGTTGCCTGGTTAATAGCTTATGGTGCCACGATGAAACCGAGGGCTCCCTGTGGAACAGCTGCCACATGATGATGATGCTCGGCACGCGTTGGTATCAAGGTTGTTGACCCCCTTTAGTTTTCAAAGCAATTGTTAATTTAGTTTCAGAAATAAAATTGTAAAATCTATATAAATTTGTGTAGTTGTCCAAAAATTATGAAACTAGCTTTGTTAAGTTTCTAAAATCATGAGCTATCTAATAGTGTATTTTGTTCACATAGGTTTGGTATGTTTTTAGGATTTCTCTAATTATTGTAACATGCTTAATATTGTTAAAATGTGAACTTGTAGGAATTTTCGTGATAAATCGGTGAGTGTATTGACTCTAAAAATTTTATAGTAAACTCCTATTAATATTAGTTACTCACTATAATTTTTATGGCTCTAAAATAATTAGTTTGCTAGGTTAACTATTGAGCCCTAGTCTGAATATATATTAAATCAATGAAAAAGATAAAGAAATGCCTTGGGGTTTCATGACTAAAACATTGGTTGGGAAGTAACGCCTTATTCGACAACATGGATACGTAGACTAGCGTGTTAGAACTATCACATTAGCTTGTGAGGCGTGATTGGATTTCTAAGCATTTCGGCAGTCGTCGATTATTTACATTTGTGCATTTGCATCATTACTTATCATAATAGGAACGATGGTGGATCGATGGTATCAACTGGAGTAGCTGAAAAGATGGTGCCAAGAATCATGACACGAAGATGGAATGTTAACTTTTGGTTACATTTTACCCAGGCAAGCCCCGGTGCATAACCCCAACTTTTCTGCACTTTAAATTATACTTGTGCATTAAGTTTTAAGGAGTTGAATGAAACCCACCTGCATATATAAATCTTTATCCTATGAGTCTTACTAGCATGATAGGATCATGAAGATTACTATGCTACATGACTCTGGTAGAAGTCAAGTGATTGCATGTCACTCGTGAGAGATAGGAAATATATTGTTGTATTATTATCACATGGAATATATAAATGATGAAAGGAAAAATGGAGACTGTGTAGGGATATGGTTTGTGTATTGGTGGGTGTAAGAGGTTGTGTCCTGCGGCCAACGAGACATAGCTTGATTACACTATTTTCCCTGTCTGTGTCGGCATAGGACCGACCGTTGCATTGGACTATAGGCAAGTCACAGACTTATTATCCTGAGCACATATTTGGGTATGGGCATAGGGAAGACTTGTTGCTCTCTTGTCATGGGTTCTGGCTCTTTTCGGATCAACTGTTAGGGTGGTTTTTGGGTGGAGGTCCTTGCACCGCACTATGTCTGGGACTTAGGGGCGGGGGCTTGGAGTCCCAGTTTTGATAGGGACTTGGACCCCATGACAGGAGGGTAGTGAGTTGGTCCTGCTTGTGCCTAGGGTACAAGCGGGGCGTGCGTTTCAGGGTACCTAGCTGGGCTCATTGATTCGCAAATCGCCTTCATGTTGATATGACTTGTCTACACTCTAGCACCATAGTAAGAACTGGAAGATGAAAGATGGTAAAAATGATTCTGATTGCTTACCTCCTGCTTGAAAGTAGCATAGGTTCTTACATAGAATGGTTGGTTATTTATCAATGCTTCATCATGCCATGAATAGCTATTTATTTCCGCTGTAACTCTGATCACATGTTTATATTTTGCTGTTAATTTAAATTGTTCATAACTTTGATAACATGTTCATCTTCCGCTATTATAAATAATAAATTTTATACTTTCATGTTACATGGAAAGTGATGTAAGAAATGTTTAAATGTTGTAAGCTTTATTCTCTCATTTGTGATCCTGATGGGAAAATGTGGATTTTCAAATTCTCTCATGGGGTGTGCCTAACGGAACTATGTAATTTAGTGTTCTCCCTTGAGTACTTATTGTCTAATGGAAGACAAGTACTCCTGGGAGGCATTAGATTAGGCGGTTCTGCTACACAAATCAGGGGTATCAAGGTACCCGAAATTCAATCCATAGATGGGTCAGCAGTTGCAAAGAAATCAAGATTCAAATGTCGATGAATTGTTGCTCAAAGTGACCGAGATGATGAAGAATCAGTTCGGTTTGAAGCCAAAAGGGTAGACCATTTTGTACAAACATCCATATCTAGAGTGGTATGATTTGGTCGCTCTTCCTACAAATTATAGGCTTCTAGAGTTTGCTAAGTTCACTGGCCAAGATAGCACAAGCACAATAGAACATGTCAGTCAGTATCTTACATAGTTGGGCAAAGCATTCATTGAAGAGGCTTATCGAGTTTGTTTCTTCTCCTTGTCCCTGTCAGGACTAGCCTTTACTTGGTTTTTGTCATTGCCAGTTAATTCCATTGCCAATTGGGTTGACCTAGAGAAGTTTCATACATATTTCTATACTAGGACAGGAGAAAAGAAAATTACCGATTTGACGACCATAAGGCAGAGAACTAACGAATCGGGCACCGAGTTTCTTTAGAGGTTCTAAGAGACCAGAAATTTATGCTTCTCATTGAACTTGACTGATGATCAGCTAGCTGCTCTGGCCGTTCAAGGAATGTTGCCAACATGGAGAGAGAAGCTGCTTGGGCAAGAGTTTGACAATTTAGGTCAGTTGGCTCAATGAGTGGCAGCACTCAATAGCCAATTCCAGAGTATGCGTAGAGATACCCTATTCTAGAAAAATGCCCCAATTGCCGAAGCCTATAACCCATATTCAGTTGATGATGACTATGAGGATGACAAAGAAGAAGAGATTGCTGCGACCGAATGGAATTGGGATAAGAAAACAGTAATGGTGCCAAACCCTTGGGGAAAAGGAGTTGAAGAGAGTTATGATTTTGATGTCACAAAATCGGACAAGCTCTTCAATTTCTTGCTTGAGAAGGGATAGATCAAGTTGCCCACCAATCATGTTATGTTGCCCCCTGATCAGTTGAAGAATAAGAAGTTCTACAAGCTTCATAACGCCGCTTCTCATTCTACTAATGAGTGAAGAATCTTCCGGCAACAAATACAGAGGGTTATTCAGCAAGGGAAGTATAGACACAAAAATGCATCGACACACAGCAAGCCAGAAGGATCTGCTTGATGGAGCTGGAGATCCACTTGGCTTCAACATAGGGTTAGTCGATCCTACGTATTCCTCCCGAGGCATGCTAGTCAATTTGACACTGCAATTGACAAGGAGAGAAAGTTTATTAGTAATTTAAGGTGGAACACACCGGTCTATGCCCAGATAGTTCCAAGTGTGCCGCTTCAAGAGCAGCTAGACATGAAAAGAGACCAAATAGCCGATACGCATAGAAATCGGCTGTTATGGACAGTAAAGCTCGTAGGTAGCAATTGATTTTATGTTGATAGATACAATGCTCGTAGACATAAATGAGATCATTGGCTAGGTGGATATTACTTGTATGAATCATTGAGCCGATGAATCTAACTAGGAAAAGATATAGCATGCAAACAAATCGACTATCTAATACGAATAGACCTACAAACGCTCTGAATCTAATCTATTACCATCAACAGTGAGATTCGACTAGATCGATGGCAGCTATGATGATAATAATAAACTAAAACCAAAGAATCCATAAAACCATCTATACTTCGACAGGCTTTCTAAAAGACATGCTATATGTGTATGCTCAGATAAATCGGCTGAAATAGCCGATTCGGGTGAAGAGGACTACAACATGTGAACAATCGACTATTTCACATGGACAAACCTATGGACTCCTTAGACTTAACCTATTATCTCTAATAGTGGGGTTCAACCGGATCGATGCAGCCATGATAAAGACAACGAATCAAACCCTTAAAGTACATAGATCTATTCACGCTTAACAGAATCATGGACGCACACTATAGGTGTTAACGCGTACTATGCACTATCAAGATTGAAGTAGAACAGCCGATGAAACATAATCCGTTGCTCCGAGTAAGAAACATTATGTTGTAATAAAGCGAACGATGGACTGAAAGGATATAAGGCTGATTTAACTCAATCTTGACCGGGGGGATTGATGTTGCTGCAAACTAATAACAATGAAGACATCAGCAAGATCGGTAACTTAATGAATCTACCCGAAGGACGCCACCCTTAGAGCCGATAACTTGACCTTAATCTAGTTTGAGCTACGGAGGTCGACCGGATCGATGTAGCCATACTTGAACTAGACAAGAGTCGATAACTATCTTATACTAAGGTTCACAGTCGAGGTCGACCAGATCGATGCAGCCGTACAAACCAAAGTACAAACCATGATGGTACTTATAGACAAACCGGAGGTCGACTAGACCGATGCAACCCTGCTTGCTGAAGAACTCACCAAGATCTACTCTACTCCTACTTCTAAGGTTTGGCCAGAGCCAAAAAAGTAAATGACTTGAATTTGATTGATTGGATCTCGTTTACAATAGTCGGGGTCCAATATTTATACCCGGAGCCTAAACATGAATCCTACTTAAGTATGACTCAATACAATCTTTGGTATAGAATAATACATTCCTAATTTAAGATAACTTGGACCCTAATCTTTCCCTTTTTGCAGAGTGCGACATATTTCTTCTAGCGCCAATCGTAGCTTTTGTTGTTATCTACGAGCACTATCTGAAGAGAGCCGATTCCAGCGTTGCATTTGAATCAGTTGATATCGCCTTTATGCAATCGATTCCTTGATGACACGATCTTGGGAGCTTCGAGTTCCTGCAATTCTTCTTTCTAAATTTTGGTGTAAACACATGCCCCCAATTTTGGGATAAAAGTAATTTTATTCCAAAATTATCATGCCTGCACCCCTATAGGTCTGTAGTCATGGGTAGAGAACCTTGATCTAGGGTCTACTGTCTGTCACCATCTTTGCTAGCTTATGAGCCCATGCTTCAAAGCTTTATGAGAGCATCGTCGCTTTATGGGCGTTTGGATCCATCTTTCCAGGCCAACTATAAAATATCTATCCGACTCTAGCGAGAGCAATTCAACAACTCAGTTATGTTTCTCTTCTGTTTGCTTCCTCGAGTGCCTCTGGCTCCGCTGGACCCTCCATGGTCTAATTCCTTGCTATGAGGATCTTGAGTGGTTAGAAGAATTCTTGTGCATAGGGTGATTGTGTCGCTCATCTTAGCGCCTTGTCGAGCAAGAGGATCAGCTACTGCGGGTAGAAGAATTCTTATGATATCACCTGAGTCTTCTCTCCATGATTATAGAGTTGTTCTAGTGTTTGCAAGGGATAAAATGTGTGGACACCTACCCCTTGTTGCTTTATCAAATGCCCATCGAGAAAACCATAGACTTCTTTCCCACGGTTTCCCAACCACCGAGAAATGGGCATCTTTTAATAGGCGGTTGTCTTTCCCATTGTTTCCTAGTCATCGAGAAATTGGTTGGGTATACAGGGCATCTTTTAAGCAGGCGACCTTTTTCCTTCCCTTGATGCAATTTTATCAACAGGCCGACATGACTCGATTCATGATGACCTTTGGCCTTGTGGGGTGTGGGCATCCGAACTCCCTTCAATCCAAAGAAGCCTTGGTGGGTTGATCGCTAGTCAATGTAAACCTTTCATATCTATCCCACGATATTTTGTAATTATGGGAAGCAATAAATCCGAATCTATTGTTTATCCATGATCCATCCCCTAAATTTCTAGAGTGTCAATCCGTTTCCATATCTGATTTTAATTCCATAACCCTAGCGAAGCCTATCTTGTCACCTTCCCAAGCTATATATACGAACCACGGCTGTGGATTGAAAAATAGCCTGCTTCATCCCAAACCTTCCTCATCTTTTGTGCAATTTTGCTTTCTCATAGCTTTGAAGGTATGGAGAATAGCAATAGGCCTGCTAAGGAGGTCTTTAATAGTTCTACGTTAGCACGCTATCATCTTCGTCACCAGGAGGGTGTAACTCGGGATGCTCCCACCATCCTGGAGCACAGGGCTGACTCCGCTAAACTTCCGGGGTCATCCTCATCAACAACTCACCGCCACCTCCCCTGCTACCTAAGGAGGAGGATCAACAACGATGATCTGCTTGCCTCCATCGATCAGGCTGGCCAGAAGCTCACCGACTGCCTCCCCATCGTAGAATTAGCTCTGGCCATGGCTCAATGCCGATCACCCTCCGAGCCTGACTCGGTGGAGGATAGGTTGGCCAAAGCTGAAGCTAGAATCATGGGTGAGATGCCTACCACAACTTTCCATCTTTACTTAATTTTATCTTCAAGATCTTGATCATCCCTCCCTTAAATCTTTTAGATCTATCAGCTCAACTGGAAATCCTCCAATCACCTGTGGAGTACATGGTGGGATTCGTCAATGCCAGAGGCGCTGTTCTGGTGGTTCGCTTGCATGACATCCCAAACTATGTTAGAGAGGTCGCTCTTTATGGCATTCGTCATGGTCCTGCCATGGCGTTTGCTACTATGCAAGTCCATTCTGGCCATGAGCTTCGGCTTCTTCCCCATGGTTTTCTAGCCACTGAACACCCTGGGGATCATGAGCGCCTGGTCGAGGATTTCTTTGACACCACCAACTCTGTAGCCCTTACTTCCTAGGCAGATGTCATAGTAAACAAGGTGTTTTCTAGCCTATAGCTTGTAATAGGTGGCACTAGCAAACAATTTCTTCGTCCTAAGTGGTTTCTCATTTGCTTCGTACTTCATGTTCCATGCATCAATTTATCCATGTTTGCTTTGCTCCTACAGGCGATACATATTGTACCGACTTTTCCCCCTTTGGGTTCATTTTGAATTAGAGGCGACACCCTTCTGGTATCGGCTATTAGAACCGATGATCAAACTAACCGGCTGTTAAGTATTAATCCAAATGCTAGGATAATATTTCTTTAGATATTTTCCATTGATTGCCCTATCAAACTCTTCTTCTCCTCCTAGTGTCTCCAGAATATAAGCATTGTTAGGCGCACAATGTTTAATCCAATAAGGTCCTTCCCAATTAGGCAACCATTTGATGAACTTACTGTCCTTTGACCCAATCGGTAATTTTACTTTCTAGACTAAGTCTCCTTCAGAAAATTGCTTGCCCTTGACCTTTTTAATGTAATATTTTGCAATCCTTGATTTATTGGCTTCGATATTCTCAAGAGCACGCAGCCGATGGCAACTCAAGTCCTCTAAGTCATCTATCATAAGACTCTTGTAGACTTTGGCTGACAAATCATTTTGTAATGTGACACACCTTGATCTAGTTCGAATTTCCTAAGGGAGGACTGTATTATGACCATACACAAGTTCATAAGGTGATGTTTTAATTGATCTGTGACATGCCATCCTATATGACCATAATGCCTCATTAAGCATTGAATGCCACTTCCTTGGCTGCTCTTCAATCTTTTTCTTAATCAGCTTAATCATAATCTAATTGGATGCCTCTGCCTAGACATTGGACTGAGCATAGTAAGGATAAGAATTTAGTAGCTTAATTCCCATACTGACAGTAAAATCTCCAAACTCTTCTGATGTGAACATTGTCCCTTGATCAATGGTCATAGTTTGAGGAATTCCAAAATGATACACAATATGTTCTTTGACAAAATCAACCATGTTCTTTGAGGTTACTGTCTTCAAAGGAATTGTCTCAACCCACTTAGTGAAGTACTCTATTGCTACCAATATGAACTTATGTCCTTTACTTGAAGGTGGAAAACTGTGGCCAATTAGATCAATTCCCCAACCTCGAAACAACCATGGTTTGATTATAGGATTCATAGCCGATGTAGGTGATCTCTTAACATTATCAAAACATTAACAGTCTTGGCATCCCTTATAATATTCAAAATAGTCTTCCAGTATCATTGGCCAGAAATATCCAGTCCTACGAATAATTCATTTCATCTTATAAGCTGATTGATGAGCTCCACATATCCCTTCATGTATTTCACCCATTAGCACCTTAGCTTCTTCTTGATTTAAGCATTTAAGCAACACCCCATCGATTGTTTTGTAATATAGCTGATCATCTAGTAAAACATACTTAGTCGATTTGTACCTTAGCTTCCTGGTAACTTTCTATGATGGATTCCTAAGGTAATCAGCTATTTCAACTCTCCAATCATTATTTGAGGTTTTGCTACTTAAGACCTCTTGAAACACTCGATAACCTGACGCACTTTGAGCTAAATGATTGGCTTCTTGATTTTATGCTCTTGGAATATATTGAAGAGAGACATGAGGAAATTCCTTGAGCAACCCTTGGCACTCAACATAATATCCCTTTAGAGCATCTTCTTTGCACTCATATGGGCCGACCAATTGATTAATAATTAACAATGAATCTCCAAATACCTCAATTGCTTTGGCCTTTACTTCATGAAGAAGTTGAAGCCCCTTAAGAATAGCTTCATATTCTGCCTGGTTGTTGGTAATTATTGGCTAAGTTGGAAAAGCAAACTCAAAACTTGGCCCCCGAGGTGAAATAATAACAATACCAATGCCACCACCTTGCTTGCATGATGACCCATCAAAGAACAATGTCTAGGTTACCAGCTCCACATAGCCAACACTTGGCTTATGATGCTGGGTGACAAAATCAGCTATTACTTGCCCTTTGACTGCTTTAGCCCATTCATACCTCAAGTCAAATTCTGATAATGCCATAATCCACTTTCCCATTCTTCCATTTAATATTGGCATTGATAGCATGTGCTTGATCACATCAGTCTTAGAGACAACTATACACTCAGCCGACAACAAGTAATGTCATAATTTGGTGCAAGAGAAATATAAGTACAAGCATAATTTCTCGATGGCAGAATATCTTGTCTCTAGATCCAGAAGCCTTCTACTGAGATAGAAAACAACTCATTGTTTCCCTTCGAACTCTTGCATCAGGGCCGATCCAATCGTATGGTCATCAGCCGATATATACAACTTGAAAGGCTTAACTTGCTGAGGAGGGATTAGCATGGGTGGACATTCCATGTATTCTTTTATCTCCTCAAATGCTTTTTGTTGTATGTCACCCCATTTAAATTCTTGATCATTCTTCAACTTCAACAAGGGTGAAAACGGCACAACTCTCTCTGACAAAATTGAAATAAACCTCCAGATAAATTTAATTTTACCAAGCAAAGATTATAATTCTATTTTAGTAGTTGGGGGCACTGCCTCATCAACTGCTTTCATGCTTTTTTTACTAATTTCGATTCCTCTCTCATGGACTTTGAAACCCAAGAATTGTCCAGTTGATACCCCAAAGGCACATTTATTAGGATTCATCTTCAGACCATGTTTTCTTGTGCACTCTAGAGTCTCCCGCAAATCAGCTAGATGTTCCTTGTACCCCTTGGATTTTATCATCACATCATCAATGTAGATTTCAACAATCCTGCCGATCAACTTATGAAAAATATAATTCATTGCCCTCTGATAAGTTGCACGGGCATTCTTCAGACCAAAGGTCATTACAACCTATTCAAATAAACCGATTGCACCAAGGCATCTGAAAGCTGTCTTTGCTATGTCTTCCTCAGCCATGAAAATTTGGTTATATCCTACATTGTCATCCATGAAGCTAATAACCTTGTGCCCGGCTGCTGCGTCTACCAACATATCGACTATCGGCATCGGATAACCATCCGTGTGTGTAGCCTTGTTCAGATCTCTGAAATCGATGCAAACTCTTAACTTCCCATTCTTCTTATACACAGGAACAACATTTGATATCCACTCTGCATATCGGCACAGTCGGATAAATTTTGCTTCTAGTAATCTTTTAGTCTCCTTTTTGATATGATCATGTATGTTTGGGTTTAATCTCCTCGGAGCCTATTTAAATGGCCGATACCTAGGTTTGATTGGTAACCGATGTTCAACAATCGATCAGCCAAGACCAGGCATCTCATAGTATTCCTAAGCAAAACAGTCTTTAAATTCTTTTAATAAATCGACTAACTCTTGCTTATACTCAGGATCCAACTTGGCACTTACATACGTCGGCCTAGGGCTATCTACAAAACCAATATCTACCTCTTCTAATTCATCAGCCGACATGAAGCCATGTCCCAGCTTACCATTTGTACCATCTATCGGATTATCCATTAAAACAAATTTTCAAAGACAACTGCTTGGATCGGCTGTTGGCTTTCATTATTGACTCTAATGAAGCCTCATTCCCATAACTTGCTAGAAAAACACTCAAAGTCTTCTAGCTCCCAAAATGTCGGATTGGCTGTCACGATACTCACAGATTCATCAGCGCAAACTAGCTCGACATCATCTCCTTGCCCTTGAATCAAACATTGATGCATGGTTGATGGCACACAGCAGTTTGCATGAATCCAATCATGACCAAGGAGTAAACTGTATGAACCTTTTCCATCGATGACGAAGAATCAAGTGAGTTGGGTCTTACTCCCAATTGTCAGTTCGATGTTCACTGCCCCTCAGGTCTTAGATGCATTACCCCCAAAATCATTAAGCATCATGTCGGTCTCAATCAAATCTCTTGGTCCCTTGGCAGGTTTACGAAAAGTGGTGTAAGGCATAAGATTGACAGAAGCACCTCCATCCACCAACATCTTGTTCATCGGCTTCCCATCAATAAAACCTTTTATAGAAAAAGCCTTTAAGTGCTAGTGCTTGACTGGCTTATCGAATATAGCCTATTGTATAACTGTCGACTTGGCAACTATTTCTTCATACTCCGATTCATCAAAATCTGAGTAAACTTCTTGATCTGTTGGAGCTCTAAATTCTGATGACAACAGAAAAGCCATTTGAATATTAGCCAATGGTTGCTTTCTATCGGCTATTCGCTTAGCACGCCATACTTGAGGTCTACTAGATGCTTGAGCCTATTCTAGTTCTCTATTCCTTAGCCGTTGCACACTTCTTTTCTGGCTTCTTGTTAGACCTCCTAGACACCATTGGCCTTCCTACCAAACATATTCTTCTTCATTACTTTCTTCTTTATAATCAGCACAGTTTTGATCAACAACTCGCTTTCCTAGCCGATCATGAATACTTCTATTTTTTAGGTGCCGACCCATGTTATTATGATGATACTCATCTTGAGCATGGATAGACCAGTGGTTGGCTTGAGATTGCCTGAAATCCCAATATTGCTTACTGCATTCCAGATAATTATTTCTGGTAGGCAATTTCAAACCTTCGTTCTAGCAATGTCTGAAGAAAGGACAATTCCAATGTGATTCAACTTGCTTTCTTTCATACCTCTCTTTCTCTTGTTGACACTGGTATATTTGCTCTTCTAACCAACACTGATAATCCTTTTCCTTCTACCACTGTCATTTATTCAACAAAATTTGAGATGTAACACATGGCCTTGTTGCCCGATCCTTTGACGTTTCTCCCTGCTCATATCGGCTCTTTTGTTGGTCATGACGCCTTCAAATTTCTCTGTATTCATTAGCCAATATTTGCATTTTAGGATCGACTGTTCTAGTTTCTTTTGATCTAATTGATGTTAGGACTTTAGTCTCCCCTTTGAGCATTCTAGCATCAACCATGTTTTGATCTCTTGGGAAAGGATTATCAGTAACTTTTATCTTTTGAGGCATATCAAATTTTAGCCTTCCTTGCTGAATAGCCCTCTGTATGCTGCTGGAAAACTCTGCACTCATTAGTAGAATGAGAAGTGGCATTGTGAAATTTGCAAAACTACATATTCTTTAACTGATTGGGAGGCAACATAACATGATTATCGGGCAACTTGATATGTCCTTTCTCAAGCAAGAAATCGAAGAGTTTGTCTAACTTTGTAATGTCAAAATCATAGCTCTCTTCGACTCCTCTTCCCCAAGGATTTGGCACCATTACTGTCTTCTTACCCTAATTCCATTCAGCCGTAGCAACCTCTTCTTCTTTGTCGCCCTCATAGTCATCATCGACTGAATATGGATTATAGGCTTTGGCCATTGTGGCACTTTTCTGGAATCGGGTGTCTCTTCGCATATTCTGGAATTGGCTATTGAGCGTTGCCACTCGTTGAGCCAACTGACCCAAGTTGTCAAATTCTTATCCCAACAGCTTCTCTCTCTATGTTGGCAACATTCCTTGAACGGCCAAAGCAGCAAGTTGATCATTGGTCAAGTTCAATGAGAAGCACAAATTTCTAGTCTCTCGAAATCTCTGAAGAAACTCGGTGCTCGATTCATTAGTTCTCTACCTTATGGTCCTCAGATCAGTAATTTTCTTTTCTCTAGTCCTAGTGTAAAAATATATATGAAATTTCTTCTCTAGGTTAGCCTAATTGGCAATAGAGTTAACTGCCAATGACGAAAACCAAGTAAAGGTTGGCCCTGACAGAGACAAAGAGAAGAAACAAACTCGATGGGCCTCTTTAGTAGACGCTTCGCCCAACTATGTAAGATACCGACTGACATGTTCTATTATGCTTGCGTTGTCTTGGCCAATGAACTTAGCAAACTCTAGGAGTCTCTAATTTGTAGGAAGAGCGACCAAATCATACCATTCTGGATATGGGCGTTTGTACGAGAAGGTCTCCCCTTTTGGTTTCAAACCTAACTAATTCTTCATCCTCGCGATCACTCTCAGCAATAACTCATCAACATTTGAATTTGGGTTTCTCTACGACTGCTGACCCATCTGTGGATTAAAATTCCGAGTACCTTGGTACCCTGGATTCGGAATCATGTGAAGAGTATTGTAATCTATGCCATAATGATACCCTTATGGAATCTCTATCTGCTAGGTCCTTTGCTGGTTTGCTACTTGAAGTCACTGATTATAGATGTTAGGATCTATATCTCTATGAATCTTTTGAATCGATAGCGCTATTCTTTGAGCCGACGACGGTATTTGGCCTAATGTGCCAAAATTGACCATTTGAATCTGACCTTGCCCTATCGGCTATAGCACATGCTGCACTAATGACCCAAGATTATGTTGTATCTAATTATTGTTGTAGCACATGCTGCACTGATGACCCAAGATTATGATGTATCTAATTATTAGTAGCACCTTGAACTTGTTCGGATGAGCTCTGAACTACCTAGACATCATCATTACTGGCTAGTGCTGCTTCTTGATGGCTAGTACCGGCTTGATTAGTCCCTCGAGTCAACAGATGTGGAATGTTGTAATAAGTCGGCCCAACCTAATCAACTGGAAACCCATGAAACACCTCTTTCATGGTGTTGTGGAATGTGTTCAAGAAGACTTCATTATGGTTCGATATGGCATCATGAACAGATTTGTTTACAGCTTCCACGAAGAAATGCTTGTCTTCTACTTCATCTGCATTTGTCTGCCCATGCAACAGAACTCTTGGTAGTGTATTTTTTCTAAACAATTGTATTGTCACGTGTCTTGGTGTAGGACAACAAACACTTGTTCTCAAATTCCTCTATAGCTTTGTTGATGTCATCTTTATCTCCATCAGGTAGGTGTTCATAAGGCACCATAAGGATGTCATTGTTGTTGTAAGCCACCATGACGATTGTGGGGTCCCACCGGGCATGCCAAAACACGTATCGGCACGAAAATGCGTCGACACACAGCAAGCCGGAAGGATCTACTTGATGGAGCTAGAGATCCGCTTGGCTTCAATGTAGGGTTAGTTGATCCTACGTATTCCTCCCAAGGCGTGCCAGTCAATTTGACCCTACAATTAACAAGGAGAGAAAGTTTATCAATAATTTAAGGTGGAACATGCCGGTCTATGCCTAGACAGTTCCAAGTGTGTCGCTTCAGGAGCATCCAGACATGAAAAGCAACCAAATAGCCAATACGCATAGAAATCGGCTGTTATGGATAGTAAAGCTCGTAGGTAGCGATTGATTTTATGTTGATGGATACAATGCCACTGACGCAAATGAGATCATTGGCTAGGTGGATATTACCAGTATGAATTGTGGCAGAACCTCCTAAGAAATCGGGCCCATGTGCACCTATCATTGTCTTAACAGACCTCGAATAGCGTTCATGAGTTCCCAACAACTCAACAGGTCTGTTGGGTGTCCTCGGGAAACCCAAATCATCCAAGATTCTCTTTTCAAACAGGATCCCAATCACAGACATTGCATATTACAATAGTTTATTCAAATATATACATCAGAGTAAAAGATAGCAGAAGTCTTAAGGTAACATAGGTTACAAACCAGTTGTTTTCAAACTTACAATACCATAAGTGTTATACAACCATAGTAGCGGGATAATATTACATTAACTTTATTTATCATACAAACTAGTGCCTTGTCCAAAGGCCATTCATCACTCCTCATCGTCATTGACTTCAAACACAGACATGCAACAGGGACCAAAAAAAGCCTGCGCATGCGACTCACCTGCAACAAGGGTTAACAAACCCTGAGTACAAAAGTACTCAACAAGACTAACCTGACGTAAAGGGGTGTAAGACTTTTAAAGATGCAGGGGTTGGGGCAAGGTAAGGATGTAGCAAGATTCAAAAGTTCTTTGCCAAAAGCTTACTATTCTTCATCCTATTTTCACGTTTTACCCCTAAGTCCTTTTAGTTCATTATCTCAACTAAATGTACATTTTCCATATTCCATTCCTTCTCATTCCATTCTTTTCTCATATTTTAGTAATTCACCAGTCCTGCATTGCTTCTGTAATGAATCGATTCTCCATATCCGCGGAGCACCGACAATTCGAATTGATTCAAGTCCCAGCTGGGGATTCCTTATCACACGACATATGTAGAACTTAATCTTGCATATATGAACCTCGCTACCGGATCCTCCTATACTAAGCCGTCTCCACGCCACCCGAGAGCACAGCACACCTCAAATCCGGCCACATTCCAGCCATGAGGGTACACGCTACTCCCGCCATCTCTCCACTCCCAGTGCTTGGGCATTAGTCTTAGTATCAGATTAGCCGAAGTAGGCTTACCGGAGTATGTGACTAGTACTACAAAGTGTCTCATTCAGAAGATCCACAATGAGTGGCCTTTAAGCGACATAGTCGGTAACATTACCCAACATTCAAGATAAGTTACCCGACTAGTCTCTAGTTCATTCTACATTCTTTCTTTCTTTGGCCAGTATGTCATCTTTGATTGTATCGAAACTTTTACTTTGAAAACCTACCATAAGCATACTAAGCATTCTATGCCTTTATAAAATGAAAACATCTTCAAGGATGGTGAACAATTAACAAGGCAGGCAATGCATCAAGTAGGTAACATTTGAATTAATCAACTTAATGCAATAAGTAACATAGGAGATAAACTTTTCAAAGTAAACAAGGTAATGGTTTAATGCATAAACCGGGGCTTGCCTTGGTTGACGATCTCGGGTTCCGGATTAGTACCACAATTATCGAATCCCGTGACAACCGGGGTTTCTTCCAGAACTTGCTCAACTAGAATCGTTTCACTCTTGGATTCTACACGAAATGATAACATATGCTTTAACATGATGATAATGTAAACATGATGCTATCATGGTATATGAAATATAACAACACCTCGAATACGACTGTTTTTCACGGTATAGTTGCAAGCCAACAAAACCAACTTGCAATGCTACCGTCAAGAACCACACATGTAACTTGACCAAATGGATCTTGAAACTCTACTAGTCACAAAACATGACCAAAACCAGATCCAACACTAATCAAACACTTAGGGTTTGCTTTTATTCATTTTTGAATTAATTTGGAATTAAGCCCAAAAATGAACTTGTTCCAAATGACCTCAAAATTTTATGTAAGCTTCCTCATGACAAATTAGTGTACCAAAACAAATTTCATAATTTTTGGAATTATACAGTGGCCTACAAAAATCATGGAAATTGCATTTATTAATTAATGGACTGAATATTTGAACATTAAAAATTTATTCAAATTTCAAGTTTCAAATTTTTAAATCAACTAGAGCATGTACAGAGGCTACACACAAAATTTCAGAATTTTTGGAGCTATGATTATTTTCCTACAAATTTCCAAAGATTTAGCACTATTCAAAATCAGAAAATAACAAAACTCACTATTCTCTCTCTTGCTCTCACTGACAGCCGGCCCCCACCTGTCATCCCCAACCTCGGGCATTGACCGTGGCTGCGACGGCGCTGACTAGCGCAAACTCGCCGACGGTGAGCCCAACAGCGACGGCCAAAGCACTAACATGTTCACAAGAGCTAGGCGCTTCGATTAGTGGCACTTTGGAGGTCGATTACGACATGGAACAAGGCTGACACCGGCCATGGCGGACACGGTGGCACGGCAATGTAACGCCGGCGAAACAAGGCCAGTAACAGTGAAATAGAGAGTTCAGAAAGCATCAGTGGCTCACCCCGATCGTGTTGAAGCAACAAGCGAGACCGGAGAAGCTAAGGTGACGCGTTTCGACGGTGACTGGGATCACGGCGGAGCGGACCTCGTCGACGATAGCGTTCCGGTGACTGCAGTGGGCAAAACGAGCAGGCAAGAGTGGAATGAGCACTACAGCATCGAGACGAAACCAGAGAGTCAACAATCAAGGGCAACGGCTCACCGGATGAGGCTGGCCACGGTGAATCGAAGTTTCCAGTGAGGTCGCCGGCCACGAGGAAGATGAACGTGGACAGCGAGCTCTCGGCAAAATCAAGCGATAGCAACAGCTCAGTCAGATGCGCAAGGATCAGGTGGAACTGGAACATGGCTTTTTTGGGGCTAACTTGCGCTGAGGAGACGAGAGAAGCTCACCGGAGTTGAGACGGCGGCGTCGGGAAAACAGAGGGAAGGAAGAAAAATGAGCGGCGTCGTCTGGTTCTTATAGCTCGGCCAGGAGCGCGCGGACTTGACACACAGTGTGCTCCCTACGCCAGCACGAAGCTAAGGGTGGTCGCAGGCACGCCTAGAAGGCCAGAGAAGGACGCCGACGGTGGGGTGGTGACGCCCTGTTACCAACTCGATTTTTGAAGTATTTACAGATTTGCCACTGCGTCTATTTTTCAAATTACTCACAAATTTTCTAAAGAAGTTGAAAATCTCCAAAAATGAAAGTTGCTCAACTTTTCAAACTCTACAACTTTGCTTCAAGGAACATTTTCAAATTCTGCCTCCATTTTGAAATTTGAATTTGGGGTGCATTTGAGCATTTGAATCATTTCAAAATTACTCCAAATTTTACATGTAAACTTGAAAAACTTTGAATACCAAAGTTGATCCTTATAAAATAATCTTCAACTTTGCTTTTTGTTTCAACCCCAAATTCCAAATGGATTTTGAATTAGACAAAAGGGGCAAAAAGGACTTTTAGGATTTGAATTTGAATTCAAATTTAATTTGTTTACCTTTTGCTTTAACTTTGATTTTTGACCAATAACATGGCCCATTAGGGTTATTTGGGTCAAATGACACATGGCCTCACATGATCACATGAAATTTGACCCTTGTGGTCATGATCTTTATTTAGGGTTTTGAATCACATCACACATAAAATAACAACTTACTAAATAAAGCTTATTTAGTGAATGCATTCAAAATTTTCTACTTTATGAATGCTTTGCAATGCATATGATGACATGGCAAGTTTTAGTGTTAGGTCAAAACACCAGAGGTGTTACAACCCTTCCCCCTTAAAGAAATCTCGTCTCGAGATTTAAAACCTAAGGCTAAGTAATAGAAAAGGAAATGTGTCAAGCTAACACATCATAACTTTATTCAAAAGGCTAGTGAGGGGGTTTTCCATTCTGTTAACAAATGAGACAAGTTACAATATAGACAAGGTATTGCAACTAGATAGAAGCGAAGAAGTCAGGAAAGTTTTCTTCTAAGTAATCCTCGGACTCCCAAGTAGCTTCATCTTCAGTGTGTTGATTCCATTGTACTTTGTAGAACTTGATTGTACGTCTTCGAGTGACTCGATCTTTCTGATCTAAGACTCTAATGGGATACTTGGCATAAGTCAAATCAGGTTCTAATTCTACATCACCAAAGTCGATCACTTGGTCATGTACTTGAAGACACTTCTTTAACTGAGATACATGGAAGATATCATGCATAGCTGACATGTGCTCTGGTAGCTTGACGCGATAGGCGACCGGTCCACATCGTTGTTGGATTTGAAAAGGACCGACATAACGGGGTGCCAACTTTCCCTGAATCCCAAAACGATGAACTCCTTTCATCGGTGATACTTTGAGGTAGACATAATCTCCCACTTTGCATTCTAGCAGTCGTCTCCTCTTGTCAGCATAGCTTTTCTGTCGGGATTGAGCTATCTTCATATTAGCTTGTATGAGTTTAACTTTCTCTTCAGCTTCCTTGACCACATCCGGTCCAAAGAACCAACGTTCTCCAGCTTCTGACCAATTTAAAGGTGTCTGGCATCTATGGCCCTACAATGCTTCAAATGGTGCCATTTTAATACTCTCTTGATGGCTATTATTATATGAGAATTCAGTTAAGGGAAGGCATTCATCCCATTTAGCACCAAAGGAAAGGACACATGCTCTCAACATATCTTCAAGAATTTGATTTACCCTCTCAGTCTGTCCATCTGTTTGCAGATGATAAGTAGAACTACGGATAAGTTTAGTTCCCAAAGACTCATGTAGACTTTTCCAAAACTTGGATATGAATAATGACCCTCTGTCAGAGACAATGGTCTTGGGTGCCCCATGTAGACTGAAAATTCTATCAAGATAAAGCTTTGCATACTGTTCCGCTCGATATTTATCTCTGACTGGTAAGAAATGAGCTATCTTGGTTAGGCGATCAACAATAACCCATATTGAATTGTAGCATGCAGATGTCCTAGGCAATCCCACGATGAAGTCCATACAAATATCTTACCACTTCTAGGATGGAACTAGCAATGAATGTAATGGACCTACAGTCTTCATATGAACCGCTTTGACTCTGACAAATATCACACTTGGCCACATATTGAGCTATTTCTATTTTCATTTTGGTCCACCAATATCTCTTTCTTAGATCATGATACATTTTATTGCTACCTGGATGAATGGAGTATCTTGTAGAATGAGCTTCATCAAGAATCTGCTTTCGTAGCTCCAGATTCTTGGGTACTACTAATCTATCCTTGAACCATACGACATCTGATTCATCAATCTTGAAACATGTTGGTCTTCCAGATCTGACTTTATCCTTGATATGGGCTATGCCCTTACTTTTCTGTTGAGCATCAATGATCTGATCTTTGATAGTGGACTCAACTGCAATATTGGATAGGGAACCTTGTTCTATGATTTGTAAATTCAGATGCTCCATCTCTTGACACAACGTTCGTTGCATAGGTTTCACAGTCAAACAATGGCAATGATTCTTGTGACTCAGGGCATCGGCAACCACATTAGCCTTGCCCGGATGATAGTGCACTTCTAAATCATAATCTTTAATAAGTTCCAACCATCTTCTTTGCCTCATATTCAACTCTGACTGAGTGAAGATGTATTTCAAACTTTTGTGATCCGTATAGATATGACAGATATTGCCTAATAAATAATGTCGCCAAATCTTGAGTGCATGAACAACGGCGGCTAATTCAAGATCATGGGTGGGATAATGTTCTTCATGCTTCTTGAGTTGTTTGGAAGCGTATGCTATGACTCTACCTTCTTGCATCAGAACACAGCCAGTACCAATTCTAGATGCATCACGATAGATATCAAATGGCCTCTCGATATCCGGTTGTGCTAAAACTGGTGCAGTTGTCAGCAATTTCTTCAATGTCTGAAAGGCCTTCTCACATTCTGTTGACCATACAAACTTAGTTTGATTTTTCAACAGTCCAGTAATTGGCTTTGCAATTATGGAGAAGTCAGGGATGAACCGATGATAATACCCTGCCAACCCCAGAAAACTACGAACTTGATGAACAGTGGTAGGTGCTTTCTAGTTAAGGACTTCTTCTACCTTGCTCGGATCTATAGCTATACCTTTAGCAAATAACACATGACCTAGAAATTGTACTTTCTCCAACCAAAATGCACATTTACTGAATTTGGCATATAGTTGGTGATCTCTTAATCTTTGTAGAACAATACGGAGATGTTCCGCGTGTTCCTCTTTGCTTTTAGAATAGATAAGGATGTCATCAATGAACACCACTACAAACTTATCCAACTCAGGCATGAAAACTGAGTTCATCACGTACATGAAATGAGCCGAGGCATTGGTTAGCCCAAAAGACATGACTAGATACTCATATAGACCATATCGGGTAGTAAACGTTGTCTTCGGCACATCTTCTCGTCTGATCTTAATCTGGTGATAGCCTGACCTTAAGTCTATCTTTGAGAACACCTTAGCTCCCGCAAGTTGATCAAAAAGCAAATCAATTCAGGGTAAGGGGTATTTGTTCTTTATCGTGACTTCATTTAACGGCCGATAGTCAACACATAACCTTAAGGTTTGGTCCTTCTTCTTCACGAAGATAGCAGGGGGCAATGAACATCGAATTGATGATCGGAAGTAAAACTTTGCTCACCACATTCTTTGTCATTGATGGAAAAGGGTCATACAGTTTACTCCTTGGTCATGATTGGATTCATGCAAACTATTGTGTACCATCTACAATGCATCAATGCTTGATATAGTGGCATGGAGATGATGTTGAGCTGGTTCATGCTAATGATTCTGTAAGTATCACAACAGCTAATCCAATGTATTAGGAGCTAGAAGACTTCGAGTGTTTTCTAGTAAGCTATGGCAAGGAGGCTTCATTAAAGTCAATGATGAAAGCCAACAGCTGATCCAAGCAGTCGGCTTTGAGAATTTGTTTTAATGGATAATCCAATAGATGGTATAGATGGTAAACTAGGACATGGCTTTACGTCGGCCGATGAATTAGAAGAGATAGATATTGGTTCTGGAGATAGGCCTAGGCCAACATATGTAAGTGCTAAGTTGGATCCTGAGTATAAGCAGGAGTTGGTGGATTTATTAAAGGAATTTAAAGATTGTTTTGCTTGGGAATACTATGAGATGCCTGGTCTAGACTGATTGATTATTGAACATTGGTTGCCAATCAAACCTGGATATCGGCCATTTAAACAAGCTCCGAGGAGATTCAACCCAAACATTCTTGATGACATAAAAAAGGAGACTGAAAGATTACTGGAAGCAAAATTTATCCGACCGTGCCAATATGCAGAGTGGATATCAAATGTTGTTCCTGTGTATAAGAGGAATGGGAAGTTAAGAGTTTGCATCAATTTCAGAGATCTGAACAAGGCTACACCCATGGATGGTTATCTGATGTAGATAGCTAATATGTTGGTAGATGCAACAGTCGGGCACAAGGTTATTAGTTTCATGGATGGCAATGTAAGATATAACCATTTTTTATGGCTAAGGACGACGTAGCAAAAATAGCTTTTAGATGCCCTGGCACAATCGGTTTATTTGAATGGGTTGTGATGACCTTTGCTTTGAAGAATGCTAGTGCAACTTATCAGATGGCGATGAATTATATTTTTCATAAGTTGATCGGTAGGATTGTTGAAATCTACATTGACGATGTGATGGTAAAATCTATGGGGTACAAGGAACATCTAGCTAATTTGTGGGAGACTTTGGATTGCATAAGAAAACATGGTCTAAAGATGAATCCCAATAAGTGTGCCTTTGGAGTGTCAGCTGGACAATTTTTGGGTTTTATGGTCCACGAGAGAGAAATCAAAATTGGTCAAAAAAGTATAAAAGCAATTGATGAAGCAGTGCCCCCGACTACTAAAACAGAGTTACAGTCTTTGCTTGATAAAATTAATTTTATCAAGAGGTTTATTTCAAATTTGTCAGAAAAGGTTCTGTCGTTTTCTCCCTTGTTGAAGTTGAAAAATGATCAAGAATTTAAGTGGGGTGATGTACAACAAAAGGCATTTGAGGAGATAAAAGAATACATGAAATGTCCACCGATGCTGGTCCCTACTTAGCAAGGTAAGCCTTTTAAGTTGTACATATCGGTCGATGACCAGATGATTGGATCGTCCTTAATGCAAGAGTTTGAAGGAAAAGAACGAGTTGTTTTCTATCTAAGTAGAAGACTTTTGGTTCCAGAAATGAGATATTCTCCTATTGAAAAGTTATGATTGTGCTTATATTTCTCTTGCACTAAGTTGCGACATTACTTGCTATCGGCTAAGTGTATAATTATTTCCAAGGCTGATGTGATCAAGCACATGCTATCGATGCCGATATTAAATGGGAGAATCAGGAAGTGGATTCTTATGTTGTCGGAATTTGACTTGAGGTACGAATCAGCTAAAGCAGTCAAAGGGCAAGTGATAGCCGATTTTGTCACCCAACATCATAAGCCAAGTGTTGGCTATGTAGAGCCGGTACCTTGGACATTATTCTTTGATTGATCATCATGCAAGAAAGGTGGTGGCATTGCTATTGGTATTATTTCACCTCGAGGGGCAAATTTTGAGTTTGCTTTTCCAACTGAACCAATGATTACCAACAACCAAGCAGAATATGAAGCTATTCTTAAGGGGCTTCAACTTCTTCATGAGGCAATTGAAGTATTTGGAGATTCATAGTTAATTATTAATTAGTTGATCGGCCTATATGAATGTAAAGAAAATACTCTGAGGGGATACTATGATAAGTGCCAAAGGTTACTAAAGGAATTTCCTCATGTTTCTCTTCAGCATATTCTGAGAGCACAGAATCAAGAGGCTAATCATTTAGCCCAAAGTGCATCAGGTTATCGAGTGTTTCAAGAGGTCTTAAGTAGTGAGACCTTGAATAATGATTGGTGAATTGAAATAGCCGATTACCTTAAGAATCCATCATAGAAGGTTACCTAGAAACTAAGGTATATCGACTAAGTATGTTTTGCTAGATGATCAGCTATATTACAAGACAGTCGATGGGGTGTTGCTTAAATGCTTAAATCAAGAAGTGGCTAAAGTGTTGATGGGTGAAGTGCATGAAGGGATATGTGGAGCTCATCAATTGGCTTATAAGATGAAATGGATTATTCATAGGACTGGATATTTCTGGCCAACAATACTGGAAGATTGTTTTGAATATTATAAAGGGTGCTAGGATTGTCAATGTTTTGGTAATATTCAGAAATCACCCGCATCGGCTATGAATCCAATAATCAAACCATGGACATTTCGAGGTTGGGGAATTGATATCATTAGCCAGATTTTTTCACCTTCAAGTAAAGGACATGAGTTTATATTGGTAGCAATAGATTATTTCACTAAGTGGGTTGAGGCAATTCCTTTGAAGACGGTAACCTCAAAGACCAAAGTAGATTTTGTCAAGGAGCATATTGTGTATCGTTTTGGGATTCCTCAAACTATCACTACTGATCAGGGGACAATGTTTACATCAGTAGAATTCAGAGATTTCGCTGCTAGTATGGGAATTAAGTTATTAAATTCTTCTCCTTAATATGCTCAGGCTAATGGCCAAGCAGAGGCGTCCAATCAAATTATAATTAAGCTGATCAAGAAAAAGATCGAAGAGCAGCCAAGGAAGTGGCATTCAGCGCTTAATGAGGCATTATGGGCATATAGGATGGCCTATCATGGATCGATTAAAGCATCACCTTATGAATTTGTGTATGGTCATAATGCACTCCTTCCCTAGGAGATTCAAACTGGATCAAGGCAAGTCACGCTGCAAAATGATTTGTCAGCCGAAGTTTACAAGAATCTTATGATGGATGACCTAAAAGACTTAAGTTGCCATCGACGGCGTGCTCTTGAGAATATAGAAGCCAATAAGCTAAGGATTGCGAAATATTACAATAAGAAGGTCAAGAGCAAACAATTTTCTGAAGGGGACTTGGTCTAGAAGGTAAAATTACAGATCAGGTCAAGAGACAGCAAGTTCGGCAAGTCATCACCTAATTGGGAAGGACCTTATCAGATTAGACGTTGTGCACCTGACAACGCTTATATTTTGGAAAACACTAGGGGGAGAAGAGGAGTTTGACAGAGCAATCGATGGAAAACACCTAAAGAAATATTATCCTAGCGTTTGGATTAATACTTGATAGCATATGTGTTCAATCATCGGCTCTAATAGCCGATACCAGAAGGGTATCACCTCTAGTTCAAAAAATAGACCCGAAGGTGTAAAAGCCGATACGATATGTGTCTCCTATAGAACAAAAACAAACGTAGACAAATTGGTACATGGAACATGAGTACAAGCCACTAGAAACGAAGAGATTGTTTGCTAGCTTCTCCTATTACAAGCTAAAGGATAGAGAATACTTTGTTCACTATGTCTTCAGCCTGGAAAGCAAGGGCTATGGAGTTGGTGGTGTTGAAGAAGTCCTTGACCAGGTGCTCATGGTCCTCAGGGTTCTCGATGGCTAGGAAACCATGGGGAAGAAGTCAAAACTCATGGCTAGAACGAGCTTGCATGACAGCCAATGCCACGGTAGCACCATGATGAACACCATGAAGGGCAACCTCTATGACGTGGTTTGGGACATCATATAGGTGAACCACCGGCATGGCACCCCTAGCGTTGATGAATCCTACCGCGTACTCTATAGCTGATTGGAGGCTTTCCAACTAGGTCGATAGGTCTAGAAAGATTAGAGGGAGAGATAATCAAGATCTTGAAGACAAAACTAAGAAAAAAAGAAAATTGTGATGAACATCTCACCCATGATTCTAGCCTTGCCTTGGCTAGCCTCGCTTGGTGGAGTCGGCCCTATGTTTCGAGATGGTGACAACATCCTACAGCATGTTTAGATGAAGGTCCATCCACCCAAGATCATAGGTTGCATCCTCCTGATGACGAAGATGCTAGTGTGGTGGCACAGACTTGTCAAGGGCCTCTTCAGCAGACCTCTTGCCATTCTCCATGCCTTAGAGCCTATTGAAAACCACATCGCACCAAAGACACAGAAGGTTTGAGACAAAGCAGGTTGTTTTTTCGATCCACAACCATGGTCCCTATATATAGCCCGGGAGGTGAGGAGATGAGTTTTGTCGAGGTTATGGAATTGAAGTCAGTTATGGAAATAGATCAACACTCTGGAAATTCAGGGAACAGATCATAAAAAATGACGGATTTGGACTTATTGCTTCTCATTATTACAAGATACTATGGGATTGATACAAAAGGTTTACATTAACTGATGATCAACCCACTAGAACTATTTTGGATTGAAGGGAGTGCGGATCCCCACAAGGCCAAAGGTCATCATGGACCAAGTCATATCAGCCCATAGATAGAAGTGGCATCAGGGGAGAGAAAAGGCCGCCTGCTAAGAAGATGCCCATATATCCAACCAATTTCTCGATAGCTAGGAAACTGTGGGAAAGAAGTCTGTGGTTTCCCTGATGAGCATTTGATGAAGTGAACAAGGGAAAGGCGTCCACACATTTTAACCCTTGCAAACACTAGAACAACTCTATGATCACGGTGAGAAAACTCAAGTGATGTCACAAGAATTAATCTAACTGCAGCAGATGATTCTCTTGCTCGACAAGGCGCTGAAATGAGTGACACAATCACCCTATGCACAAGAATTCTTCTGACCACTCAAGACCCTCATAGCAAAAAATTAGACCATGGAGGGTCTAGCAGAGCCAAGGGCACTCGAGAAGACAAGTAGAAGAGAAACATAACTGAGTTGTTGGGTTGCTCTCGCCAGAGTTGGACAGACATTTATAGTTGATCTGGAAGAATAAATCCAAGTGCCTGTGAAAGCAGTAATACTCTCATGAAACTTTTGAGGTTTGGGTTCATGAGCAGGCAAGGACGTTGGTGAAGGTGCAGAATAGTAGGCCCTAGATCAAGATTCTCTGCCCATGACTGTGGACCCATCGGAGGTACAGATGTGGTAATTTTGGAATAAAATTATTTTTATCCCAAAATTGGGGGCATGTGTTTACACCAAAATTTGGAAGAAGAACATGGGAAAACTCAAAACTTCCTAGATTAATTCATCAAGGAATCGATTGTATAAGGATCGATATCAGCTGATTCAGATGCGGCACTGGGATCGGCTCTCTTCGGATGACATCAGCAGATAACGTCAATGAGCTACGGTTAGTGTCGGGAAAGACATGTCGGACTCTACAAAAAGGGAAAGATTAGGGTTCAAATTATCTTCAGTTAAGAATATTTTCTCTTATACCAAAGGTTGTAAGAAGTCATACTTGAGTAGGATTCATCCTTAGGTTCCAGGTATAAATATTGGACCCCGACTATTGTAAAAGACATCCAATCAATCAATACCAATTACTTTTTTCGGCTTCATGCCAACCCTTAGGAGTAGGAGTAGTGTAGATCTTGGTGAGTTCTTCAACAAGCAGGGCTACATCAGTTCAGCCGACCTTCGAATTGTCTGTAAGTACCATCATGGCTTATACTTCTGTTCATAAGGCTGCATCGGTTAAGTTCGACCTCCACTGCGAGCTCTAGCATAAGCTAGTTATCGATTCTTATCTAGTTCAAGTGCGTCTCTAGGTCATCCCACTCAATGTCGTCAGCTACCTCATCGTTGGCGTCATCATCATCATCATCATCATCATCATCACTATCAGTGTCCTCCCCTTGTTCCCACACCTGTAGCTTCTGCTATTTCTTCCTCTTCCTATCCTCCTTCACCTTCCTCAGTCGCTCACCCTCGGCACGTGTCGCACCCGGTTTTAAAGACAAAACCACATACACACTATATGTGAGCCCAGGAAGTCAAATATCACATATAGCCATAAATAAGGGTAATATCAATAGACAATATTTAAATACATAACATATTAGTATAAAGAATAAAGCCTCAAAGTATAGACAGTGGAAAGACAACTCCGATCTTCAGGCGGAGACTCAAAATCCACAGGGACGACTGACTGGTTGACAACAAGCCTAACTCCTCCAAACTAGCAATCTGGTACCCATCCGGGATTTTCATTGGATGTAAAGCAAGTGTAAGCTCACCATGCTTAGCAAGTATATCAAAGGGATCTATGAGGCTCAAAAGGCTTGACACTGTTTGACTGTGGTTCACAATTTTAGTTGATTAAGTTTTAGCATCCTGTATCACTACTTTAGTGAACAATCCCAATTCCTAAGTGATATTAAAGTATAGTCAAGTTTATCTCAATTCCCAGCCATCCACCATCCACAGAAACCACTAATCTTGAAGGATCCAGACCACTCATATCCGTGAGCACGACTGTTATAACAGGTCAACAATTTCTGTAGAAATTATACATCTTTACCCACTGAGCCATGATTCTCAATGTTGGGGTTTGCAAAGCCCACTACACCTCTACCTAGGAAGTGTGGCAGGGTTTCACTATGTAACCCTTAGCTAGTCGCACTAACAAGTCATAGCTACTAAGGAGTAGCACGAGTGGGCAACATAGCACGGTACAGACATCCTAGCAGAAAATGGAAAGATACCCTCTTATCCTTACTGGAAGCTACAGACAAGCTAGTACAATCAAGTTAACAGGTTAAAGTTAGAGCCATATGACACTTGGGGTTGTATGGAACCTCCTGCGTTGCCTCTTCAGGATTAAGTCCTTATGGAGAGGCACTAGAGTACTCAACCCCGTACTCTAGCCCCCTATCTGTTGCTAAAAAGCTTCATGTTATCATATTGCATAATGCCTTTAGTCATGTTTAACTATTATTCTATGTTCAGTGCTGCAGCATCTATCCAAAATGCATACCCAAACCCTAGGTAACAAGGATATGTGGTGCAAGTATTCATCTAGGTAAAGTCCTTAAGGGTATATCAAATTAGACACATGCATGAATATGAAGTGTAATAATTCATAGGTACAAGGGGCCCCTGGTACACTTGCCTTAAACACCAATCCTTCGGTAAGCTTCAATCTTCAACGTCCTTCTTCTTCTTCTGGATCACCACGTATATCTCACCGACTGGACATAATTGTAGAACACCACACAAACATCCATACACATACATGCATAGCATACAAATGCATCTATATCAGAACAGTACACCAATCATATAAAAATAAGTAAAAGAGTTTGAAATATGATTCTACGCATCGCTATAAACACAAAGTCACGAGAGGCACGCTAATCGGATCTATGGTTGAAACGATACAACTACCGAGAGATTTGCTTTATATGTGGAAAAGAAAACTATAGGCTTCATTTATTTTAACTATATAAATTCATATAAGGTATTTTATAAATAATATAGATTGAATTAAGTCAATTTTAGATTTGAATTATAAAACTAAAGTAAAATAAATCATATTTTATTTATAAAATCTAGTTGCATAATCATTAATCAAGATATGATTTAAACCATGATTTTTTTGAAATAGTAAACTAGTAAACACTATTACTGATGCATAGATCTCGATGACATGAAACTAACGCAACTGGAATGAACTGAAACGAAGCTAAAACGAATAAACTGTGGAGATTAAAAGAAGCAGTGGTAATTTCGTAAATATCATCATTTTCTACCTTGCTTCATCTCAGTCTATATGTGGCCATAGTTGTCTGCTGCTGTGCTACTCCACACAGGGAAGGGAGGGGGCTTAGCCTCGGCCTGCCGGCCAGCCAGCGGTGCAGCAGCGGAGCTAGGGCCCACGGCGGCGGTGCACTGGGCCCTCCCGCGGGGTCATGGCAGCCAGCACAGGGCCTGCATGGCTGAGCACGCACAGGACGGCAGCGGCGCCTGCTTTACCCACATGGAACGCGCAAAGGGGCAGGGCATGGCTCCAAGGCGGTCGCGGGGTCAGGCGCCAGGCTCCAGACTCGGCGAAGGGCCAAGACAGCCAGAACGAAGGAGCTTTGTGGTCGCCAATGGAATTTTGTCGGGAAACCTCGCCGAAAAACAAAGAAATAATGGGGAAACATCAACCGATGATGTATTGATGCAAGTGAAGACACTATGGCATAGATAACGATGAGATCTACCTTGTGGTGGTGGTGGTTGATGCCGAAACGCGACGATTTGGCCGGAAAAGCTTACCGAAGAGTTTGCGGGAAACCTAGTTTTTCTGAACTTCGGCGTCTGATCTGTGGGGCTACGAGTGGCGGCTCACGAAAGCGGTCATACTTTCAGAATCAGTGCGTCAAGGGCTAGACTGGCATATATATATATGCAGGGTTCAGGGATTTTGGAAATCCGAGATATTTTAGGAAAAAATTGATTTTTAGAATTAAAATAATTACAAAAAATCAGGAATTACTATTTAGGCTCCGAAAAATATCCCTGAGCTCTGAAAAATACTAGAAAATTTCCTAGGGATAGATGGAAGAATATGGAACACAAGTACAGTGGTTTTAGCTCCCGAAAAAGAATTTTGGATTGATCGAGGAAAAAGACAAAGCTCTTAGAAATAGAAATTTAATCCCAAAAAAAGTCAAAAAGATTCCCAGAAAGAGGCATCGTTCTAATGCGTCTTAAAACCTTTTCCAAGCCTTTGGATTTTGAAAACAAAGCATCTTATCTAACTTTTGTTTTTGCAATTTTTTAAATTCTTTTTAAACCACTACATGAAAATAATATTTTGAAGATGGAGATTTGAATTTATTCTCCAAACCACTCATCATAAAAGTACCAATGCAATGGCATGTGTGCGCAAACATGTTGCTACCCTTATGTTGGATTTTAATTTAAAGAAAATTTTCTTTTACCTATGTTTTTATGAGCACAAAACAATTAACAGAAATCATTTTACTCTTTTTAGAAAGTAGCTAATTTTAGGGTGTTACAATTCTACCCCCTTAAGATGAATCTCGTCCTCGAGATTCGAAAGACGTCGACTAAGAGATGAGAATACTCTGTCCTTGGACTCTTCTTTACTTTCTCGTGCAGTTTCATCGTCTTTGATAAAGATCCACTTTACTTTGCATACCTGTTGCCCTTACTCCAAGTAATTTGCCTAACTAATTCCAAAATTTTGATAGGTACCTTAAATAACTCTTAGGTAACCCTAATCACTAGGTCATAATTCTCTTTCCTCATATGTTCACCTTCCAATGGAGCTTCCTTATCTTCTTGGTCCAAAAGAGAATCTACCCCAATCTTCAAAACATTAATGATCCCGGTTAAGTTGCTCGAGCTGGGAATACAACTCTTAATCCTTTGTGCCACCGAACCTTCTTAACACAATTCTCCGTTGCAAAGGGCATTGTCCATGACTTCGCTTCTCGAAGTGATAGCACTTTTCCAAGTCATAGTCGATCTTATTCCAACAAGGTTATCACAAGCTCAGGACTAACTTGGTGAAGATGTCCTATATATTCTTGTGATCCTTCTAGATGTCACTTTTACTTTCAAAAAGATAGTACTTCCATTCTTCGCAATGGATAACTCCAGATAACATGTTAGGTAGTTCAACTCAAGCTTCCTTAGTTGACTTAATGAACAAGCCACTACTTTTCTTCTCATATAAGGACACATCCCACACCTTGATAAGGTGCATCATAGTGGATATAAAGCTCTTGTCCTGATCTAACAAAGCTAATACTTAGGTTTTACGTCAACCTCTTCTTGAATTCCTTCAAACACTTACCTAAGGTTTCTTGATCCAAACTAATTTAAAAGCTTCTCCAGTAGCTCTACCAAAATCTTGATGATCTTGGATAAACCTTTCTTGAACTTCTAACCAAACCTCATTGAAACTCTGAGTTCCTCTTATATCTTTGGGTACCACCACGCTTCCACTGCGCAAACTAGAACGTATGATACTTTATCTTACAAATTCTTCCACTTGGATACCCCCTTAAGAAAAGATAAACCAGGGGACACAAGATGGGTAGATTGCACCTCCTTCAGATGAGCTTACTAGTATCAAGATGTTCTGTCATCCCAATGATACTCTTGTATATGGGCAAGGACAAGAAATCTGAATTTCCTTGCGAGCAGAAAAACAGTAGTGTGGTAAGATAGCTGTAACTCCCATTCTGTTAATCCAATGAAGTTGTATCTTATACTGTTTGAAAGCTTATAAAATTCTCCACAACTTCCTTATAGAACACTTTTCTGCATTCTACAGTTTACTTAGTCAAAAATATTGCACAACAGAAACTATTCCAGGTTCCAAACAGCACAGATGCATCTATTTGTGATTTTCGTATCTCCATAACCAAAATAGCTATCAGGTTGATTCTTATGGGAAAGGAAAGATCTTGAAGTCTACTTTCACCCAGAATTTTCTCAGAATTTTTGGTTGCACATAGGTTGGAGACATAGGCCATAGAAGACAGACTGCTCCAGAAGACCAAAAGCAGGAAACAAGAGAAAGAGAACCCAGACTATTTATTTCCTTATCCCTTATACCTTAAACCTTTAATATAAATGAAATTGTGAGCATAACCCACAAATTCACTACACTCATTACAAAGATCCAACTCAACCATAACATAAATATAAACCATTCAAACATGAAATACAAGATCGTTACTAATCGTTCCTTCTAGCTACTTGGTAGACATTCTTAGGGGAAAACTTCTTAACATGGCTTGGAAAATTTGAATAGAGGTGAGACTAGAAAGTTTGCACGAGATCAAGAACAACAACTCAAGGAGATAAGAAAGTATATCTCAAAGAGAGCTATCAAGGAGAGGAGACAATAGGACAAGAATTGGAAATATTTAATTCAATGAGTCAAGGAGGTGGAGAAATAGTTTTATAGTAAAATAGGTTTTTACAAATGACCAGTGCTAACTAGGCTTGCATCCTACAGTCAGCATTGCTCTAATACCACTTTGTCGCACCTGATTTTAAAGACAAAATCAGATACACACTATATGTGAGCCCAGGAAGTCAAATCTCACATATAGCCACAAATAAGGGTAATATCAATAGACAATGCTTAAATACATAATGTATTAGTATAAAGAATATAACCTCAGAGTATAGACAGCAGAAAGACAACTCTGACCTTTAGGTGGAGACTCCAAATCTATAGGGATGACTGACTGGTTGACAACAAGCTTAACTCCCCCAGACTAGCAATATGGTACCCATCTAGAATTTTCATTGGATGTAAAGCAAGTGTAAGCTCACCATGCTTAGCAAGTATATCAAAGGGATCTATGAGGCTCAAAAGGCTTGACACTGTTTGACTACGGTTCGCAATTTTAGTTGATCAAGTTTTAGCATCATGTATCACTACTTTAGTGAACAATCCCAATTCCCAAATGATATTAAAGTATAGTCATGTTTATCTCAATTCCCAGCCATCCACCATCCAAAGTAACCACTAATCTTGAAGGATCCAGACCGCTCGTATCTGTGAGCACGACTGTTATAATAGGTCAAATATTTCTGCAGAAATTGTACATCTTTACCCACCGAGCCGTGGTTCCCAATGCCGGGGTTTGCAAAGCCCACTACACCTCTACCTGGGAAGTGTGGTAGGGTTTCACTATGTAACCCTTAGCTAGTCACACTAACAAGTCATAGCTACTAAGGAGTGGCACGTGTGGGCAACGCAACACGATACACACATCCTAGCAGAAAAAGGAAAGATACCCTCTTACCCTTACTGGAAGCTATAGACGAGCTAGTACAATCTTGTTAATAGGTTAAAGTTAGAGCCATATGACACTCGAGATTGTACGGAACCTCCTGGGTTGCCGCTTCAGGATTAAGTCCTTATGGAGAGGCACTAGAGTACTCAACCCTGTACTCTAGCCCACTATCTGTTGCTATAAAGCTTCATGTTATCATATTGCATAATGCCTTTAGTCATGTTTAACTATTATTCTATCTTCAGTGCTGCAACATCTATCCAAAATGCATACCCAAACCCTAGGTAACAAGGATATGTGGTACAAGTATTCATCTAGGTAAAGTCCTTATGGGTATATCAAATTAGACACATGCATGAATATGAAGTGTAATAATTCATAGGTACAAGGGGCCTTTGGTACACTTGCCTTAAACACCAATCCTTCGGTAAGCTTTAATCTTCAATGTCCTTCTTCTGGATCACCACGTATGTCTCACCGACTGGACGTAATCGTAGAACACCACACAAACATCCACACACATACATGCATAGCATACAATTGCATCTATATCAAAACAGTACACCAATCATAAAAAAAATAAGTAAAAGAGTTTGAAATATGATTCTACGCATCGCTACGAACATACAGTCGCGAGAGGCGCGCTAATCGGATCTACGGTTGAAACGATACAACTACCGAGAGATTTGCTTTATACGTGGAAAACAAAACTATAGGCTTGATTTATTTTAACTATATAAATTCATATAAGATATTTTATAAATAATATAGATTGAATTAAGTAAATTTTAGATTTGAATTATAAAACTAAAGTAAAACAAATCATATTTTATTTATAAAATCTAGTTGCATAATCATTAATCAAGATATGATTTAAACCATGATTTTTCTGAAATAGTAATATAGTAAACACTATTACTAATGTGTAGATCTCGATGACATGAAACTAACACAACTAGAATCAACTGAAATGGAGCTAAAACGATTAAACAACGGGGATTAAAAGAAGCAGTGGCAATTTTGTAAATATCATCATCTTCTACCTTGCTTCATCTCAGTCTGTACGTGGCCATGGTTGTCTGCTGCTGTGCTGCTCCACGCAGGGAAGGGAGGGGGCTCAGCCTCAGCATGCTGGCCAGCCGGCGGCGCACTAGGCCCTCCCACGGGGTCGTGGCGGCCAGCGCAGAGCCTGCACAGTCGAGCTCACGCAGGACGGCGGCGGCGCCTACTGTACCCGTGTGGGACGCGCGAAGGGATAGGGCATGGCTCCAAGGTAGCCGTGGGGTCGGGCGTCGGGCTCTAGACCCAGGCTACGGCCATAGGTGACGCAGCGAAGGGCCAGGACAGCCGAAACGAAGGAGCTTTGTGGTCGCCAATGGAGTTTCGCTAGGAAACCTCATTAGAAAACAAAGAAACAATGGGGAAACATCAACCGATGATGTATTGATGTGAGTAAAGACACTATGGCATAGAGAATGATGAGATCAACCTTGTGGTGGTGGTGGTTGATGCCAGAACGTGACAGTTTGGCTAGAAAAGCTCGCCGAAGAGTTCGCCGGAAACCTAGTTTTCCCGAACTTCGACGTCTGATATGCGGGGCTACGAGTGGCGGCTCACGAAAGTGGTCGTACTTTCAAAATCAGTGCATCGAGGGCTATGCCAGCATATATATACGTAGGGTTCGAAGATTTTGGAAATCCGAGATATTTTAGGAAATAATTGATTTTCAGAACTAAAATAATTATAGAAAATCAAGAATTACTATTTAGGCTCCAAAAAATATCTCTGAGCTCCAAAAATACTAGAAAAATTCCTAGGGATAGATGGAAGAATAAGGAACACAACCAAAGTGGTTTTAGCTCCCAAAAAAGACTTTTGGATTGATTGAGGAAAAATACAAAGCCCTAAGAAATAGAAATTTAATCCCGAAAAAGGTCGAAAAGATTCTCAGAAAGAGAGGCATCGTTCTAACACGTCCTAAAACCTTTTCCAATCCTTTGGATTTTGAAAACAAAGCATCTTATCTAACTTTTATTTTTGCAAGTTTTTAAATTCTTTTTAAACCACTACTTGAAAATAATATTTTGAAGATGGAGATTTGAATTTATTTTCCAAACCACTCATCACAAAAATACCAATGCAATGGCATGTATGCACAAACATGTTGCTACCCTTATGTTGGATTTTAATTTAAAGAAAATTTTCTTTTACCTATGTTTTTATGAGCACAAAACAATTAACAGAAATCATTTTACTCTTTTTAGAAAGTAGCTAATTTTAGGGTGTTACAACGCGATTCGCCATCCTCACGGCCGAATCCCTCGGCAACGGCGCCAAGTGATCCATGAGGATGAGATCCCTCGGCTAGCCCCGCCCCTTTCAAAATTAGTATCAAGGGGTCGGGAAATCAATTGAAGAGAAGCCAAGAGAAGGGGAAACTTACGAAGACGATGTGGCCTGGTTCCGGCCGCATCGGAGGATGTCCTAGCACTGGGTAGACAAAATTGAGGGGGGGCACCCACATTGTCCCATGAGGGCTCCATTGCCTTCTTGATGCGTTGCACGATCTTGGAGTTTGGAAGCACCCCATTGGTGAGCGTCGTTCCATCGAACGATGCCTCAGGCGCCATCGCATATAGCAGGAGCACACGCATCATCAACTGCGCCACCCTCCTTGTGTGGTAGGCCCTGATGATGCCCAACCCCTTCAGGCCATTCTCCTTTAGGATGTGGATGGTGGTGATGTGGTCCTGTATTTTCTTCTTGTCCTTCTTCGGGACACCCCACTTCCTCCATGACTCTGGAGCCTCTTCGATCAGGCACCCGATGAACTCTGGCAGAGGGGTAGTGACATCGTCTTGAGGTAGAACCACTACGAGTGCCACACCTTGTTGGACGTCAAGAGCTGCATGGATGGGTACTCGCCGACCTAATTGTTCCAAAGCTAGATGCCGGTGCACCCCATTGGCATATGTTGCTCCTGCCTGCCGCTCTTCTCCCTCATCTTCTAGAGGGTGATAGTGAAGAAGTACATCCATAGATCAAAGTGGGGGTTGATCCCTAGGAACCCCTCACACAGGGCAACAAACACCGCCATGTGCTGGATCCTGTTGGGGTTGAGATGCTGCAGCTCAATCTTGTAATAGTGTAGCAGCCCCCGAAGAAATTTATGGGCAGGGGTCATGAACCCACCCTCATGGAAGTGGGCGAATGACACCACATAGCCATTGAGTGGTGATGGTAGATCCTCCTCGCCTGTCAATAGCCACTCCTTGGCTGAGGTCTGTGCGTAGAGAAGACCACGACGGATGAGGCCTTCCATGCACTAGAAGGTGATGTCAAAGCGGCACCATGGATCCATTGGAGGTGGGGGCAGATGGATGCGGGCTCAACGAAGATAGGGATGTGGAGGAAGGAAACCTAAGTGATTAGCGATGGTGGTCATGGCTATGGAGGCAAGGATGCAAGGTATGGAATCCAGGGAGCGAACCCTTTGGTTTTATAGGGGCGACGGGTGTGAGGAAACCAACCACCCGCCTAGATCTCCATGCCTACCATGATCTACCACCATGTCTCACCGAGGGACGTGTGTATGCAATATCTGTCCATTCCCTTAAAAAACTCGCCGGATATTTTGCCTCTCCAGATGGGCCACGACCCATCATAGGTAAGGGATATGGAGCTAAAAACTCTACTACGGCTCGTCTAGGCCTAGGAGTTCGAAGGTTGGCCCACCGACGGGTTCAACAACTGCTCCGGGCGCCTTTTTCAAGTGAGGGGTGGAAAGGGATGGGCCTGCTAGCGGCTGGTACCTAGGTGCACGAGCACCGCAGGCATCTCGGCCCACGTTCAAGTCTCGACCAGAAACAATCTATTGTTTTTTCCTCGAAGGAAAGGGAGAAGGCCCTTAGGACCAGTCGAATAGACCCGAGAACTATATGGATTGACCACCGAGGGTCTAGAGTCGGTCACCAGTTGACCCGAGCTAGATCCTTGTGAATGGGATGCTAGGCCCCACTCGGACTAGCCAGCTAACAACTCACCGAGCATCGTGGCTTGTCCATAGAGGAAAATCATGGCATGGCTCGGCCCCTCCAGTTACGGAAACCATGGATGGGGTGATGATCACAAAGATGAGCCGACCCTCGACTAGACCCCCACTATGCATAGGGGCTCAAGGAAAGTTGGGCTCGTGAGGGGACCAAACATACGGTCGTGGAACGACAGACCCCGAAGGGGTAAAAATCAGGGAAGGACCTTTTCTGACCCACCAAACCTCACGGCTATACCCCCGAGCAGTCAGATCTTGACAAAAGGGAATCACCGTCCTTAGGTCATGCCATAGGCGACAAAAGAAGGTCAAGGCCATCAGAATCTTCCCGCTTGAAAAAACCTCCGAAGGAGTTTTCTACTCCTTCGTAGGCTTGGGGGCTACTGTCGGGGACTAATACTAGGGTACCCAAAGAGGTGGAGCTAATGACCATCAATATTGACTCATTTGAGCAATCAAGAGCATGACTATAGCTCCAACTAATCCCCTCGGTATGCAAGCTCCGCTTCTTCCGGTCTCTAGGAGAGGGCACTGCCTCGCCCAACCTTTGGGTCTATGTTCCACCTCGCCCGACCCTTGGGCCTGCGCTCTGCCTTGCCCAACCCTTGGGTCTGCACTTTGCCTCACCTAGCCTTTGGGGGAGGACTCTGCCTCGCCTGACCCTAAGGCCAGGGGCTCTGCCTCGCTTGACCCTTAGGACTACGCTCTGCCTCGCCTAACCCTTGGTCCTATGCTTTGCCTCGCCCAACCTCGGTGGGAGGACTCCGCCTCACCTGACCCTTAGGCCTACTCTTTGCCTCGACTGACCCTTGGGTCTACGCACCATCTCGCCCAACCCTTAGGCTCGTGCTCTGCCTTGTCTGACCCTTGGGCCTGCGCTCTGCCTTGCCTGACCCTTGGGCTTATGCTCCACCACACCTGACCCTTGGGTCTATGCTCTGTCTCACTCAGCGTCTGGGGGAGGACTCTGCCTTGCTCAACCCTTAGGTCGGCGCTCCGCCTTGCCCAACCTCTAGGGGAGGACTCTGCCTCGTCTGACCCCAAGGCCATGGGCTCCGCCTCGCCCGATGGAGACCCATACCGCTGCCAACCACTCCAGGTCCAAGCGTAAGGGTTTGAGTCAAAGCTCTAACACCAGGGAAGAGACTGACACACCTCAATGTAACCCATGGCCTTGATGGGCCATACTAGAGGATTCACATCAAGAACAGCATCGGGCGTACCGTTGCTATTCTACCTAACCCCCATATGAACACTAATGGGCGTGTTAGTTCACCATGTATGAATAGGAGCAGAGGTAAGAAACTTCTTTAGGGCTTGGAAAGCTTCTTCACAAGCCAGACTCCATACAAATTTGACATCCTTCTAGAGCAACTTTGTCATTGGTTGAGCTATTTTGGAAAAATTAGGGAGAAGCGTCAATAATACCCAGCAAGACCAAGGAACTAACGAATCTAATGCACTGACAAATCTAACACGTCATGTACCTTGCTAGGATCCACAGAGATGCCTTTAGGTGTCAGGACATGTCCCAAAAACTACACTCGATCCAACCAAAACTCACACTTGCTGAATTTGGCATACAAATTATGTTCCCTTAACTGAGTCAGTACTATCCAAAGATGTTGTGCATGCTCTTCATTGTTCTTGGAGTATATCAAAATATCTTCAATGAACACCACTACAAATTTGTCCAACTCCGGCATAAAGACTGAGTTCATGAGGTACATGAAGAACTAAGGAGCGTTGGTGAGGCCAAAAGACATGACTAGGTATTCATAAAGCCCATACCTATTAGAGAAAGCTGTCTTTGGTATATCTTGTGGCCGGATCTTAATTTGGTGAAACCCAGAACGAAGATCAATCTTTGAAAACACTTTTACACCAGCCTACTGATCAAACAAAGTATCAATATGAGGTAAATGATACTTGTTCTTAATGGTTACCATGTTGAGAGGGTGATAATCTACACACATTCGAAGAGTGCCATCCTTCTTCATAAAAATAGATGGACAACCCCATGGTGAAGAAATAGGATGGATGAATCCCTTCTCCAACAATTCCTCTAGCTTCTTCTTCGTTTCTGCCAGTTCCTTTGGAGCCATGTGGTAGGGACACCATGAGATAGGAGCAGTACCAGGTTCTAACTTAGTTGCAAACTCAACCTCCCAATCCGGTGGTAACCCAGGTAGATCCTCAGGGAACACATCTAGAAACTCTCAAACCATAGGAATAGAAGCAAGATCAGGAGAAGCTTCAGTATGAGCAATAACTGGTAGGATGGAAATTGAAGACATAAGGAGAGACATTCTATCCTAAGAAGAAGGAAACTTCAACTCAACAACTCTCTGCCTAAGGTTTAGGACTACCCCATAATTTCTCAACCAATTCATTTCCAAAATTGCATCTATGCCTTGCCTAGGCAACAACATGAACTAGAGACGATAAGAGTGAGTTGCTAGCACTAGTCTCACTATGTCCGTCCGAGTGTTAATGCACAACTGCGCACCTAGAGTTCTAATTCTATAGGCAATAGAAATAGCCATAGTTGATATATTGTGCCTTTGTGCAAATCCCATACTCATGAATGAATGTGATGCGCCAGAATCAAATAATACATATGCTGGGTTGGAATCAATGGTGAACATACCAGCCATCATGGGCTCTCCTTGCGGAATCTCCTCAGCCTCGGTGAAGTTAACCAGTCCCGAGAGGCTCACGGGCACCTTCTTCCTGATGATAGTCCTTTTAACCAAACGAGAGTTGGCTGAAGGCTACAAAGACTAAGCAAGCTGGTTCTGGAGGCACTCACGAGCATAGCGGCCTTCCTTGCCACACTTGAAACAAGCACCCAGCTTGTTCCCCTATCCCTAACAATGCAGAACTAGCTATCCCTGAGGCTATTGCACCTACTGAGTAGGTGCACGGTACTGAGTGGGAGGTGCTTGGTGAGTCTGCTGAGTCTGACGAGACGACTGTCCACCTAGAGAGTGATAAGACACTCTCCTCACCACCTATACCCTCTATGACTGTGGGTGACTAGAAGACCCAGTGATCACCCTCTTATGCTTCCACTCAGCCAGAGAATTACGCTAAAGTCTCCATGGCAATGGCAGCATTCATCAAAGCACCAAAGGCCTAATAGCCCCCTGTATATAGCTTCTCTTACAAGATGCAAGAGAGACCGTGATTGAAATAGTCCATCTTGTTCACATCCGTATCCACATGACTCCTAGCATACTATGCAAGACGGTTGAACTTGTTCACATACTCCATCACAATCATGCTTCCTTGCTTTAGCTCCAGAAACTCGGACAGCTTCCTATTCAGCAAACCAGCAGGAATATAGTACTAACAGAAAGCAGTGGTAAACTCCTGCTAAGTCACATGGTGGTCCATAGGTTTCATGGTGTTGAAAGTGTCCCACCAAGCACTGGCAGATCCCAGAAGCTGTTGTGTGGCAAAATACACCTTTTGCTCGTCAGTCACATTGAGCAGCTAAAACTTCTGCTCTAGAATATGAAGCCAATGCTCCACGTTCAGAGGCTCAGCAATCAGCGTGAACATGGGCGGGTGTGTCCCTAAGAAGTCTTGATAGGAATAGGGCCTCTCAAGACCGTGGGCTCCACCCTTGTTCCTGCCATTGCCACCGAGGCCTCCATGAGCAAAGCCACCAATAGCTTTTGCTAGCATCTCTAGGGCATGGGCTGACTCACGATGAGCAGCCAACATCTCAGCCATCATCTTGGCATATGTCATTGGAGGCGGTGGTGGTGGCGGAGTAGGAGGACCAAGGAGTGGGGCCTCATGGCTCTCCCCGTTGGCATTGCCATGATCATCGCCATGACCATTTTTCCCTAGTCTTCACCAAGACCATGGCCCGTCCTAGCACTGGTGCTCCAATGACTAGACCTAAAGTTCATCTGTAAGTAGAGAGGAACCCACCGTTAGGGACAAAGCCTCCATATTTAGAAACAAAAGGCTAGAGAGATGATAAGGCCCAATAAATGGTTACAAGCGAGAACTTTTCCTTAAGAGTTAAAGCATTTCTCTTTATTTATTATCCTATAAATTTACTATCCAAAAATTATATGTGTGGGGGAGTTTAGTTTAAGCAAGATTCTCTTTTCATGATGCATGGATCGACCTATTTGTTCGCTCAGGTCAGAATATAGCAGGCATTCGTATATAATTTTTGGCACATCGTACACTCACTTTTCATAAGCTAACAATTCTTACGCAGCGTAAGTTAGTGTACCTATAGAAGATTGATTAGATAAAACCAGTGCTAGTATCCTAGATAGACCATATTACTAGGGCTTATACTTATTTACGTAATTTATTGCATCCTACTTTTTGCAAAGCTTTTGTTGGTCAAATTTTAGGTTTTGAAAAGAGTTTTTAAACTTGTAGACTCATTATTGGCTCTGATACCACCTGTGGTAGAACCGCCTGAAATAACACGCTTTTGGAGGCGTTCATCTTCCACTAGACACTAAGCACCTCAAAAGTGAGCTACATCGGTCAGTTCTATTGAGCACACCCCAAGGAAGAACTCAAAACAATCTACATTTTACATCTAGAATCCAATAATGAGTACAAGCTACTTAGTCCATTTCATACAACAAGAGTTCTTGAAAATTATTTATTACAATACCAGAGTTTAGAGTGTGATAATTAAACAACAGAATAAAAATAAACATCTAGCGGAAAAAATACAGGGATCTATCTGTGCCCACCAGAAGAATCCTCCACACAAGAGCTACTTCTCAAACTGCACCTACAAAAAGGGTAAATAAACCCTGAGTACACAATCTACTCGCAAGACTTACCCAACTAGTGGGAATAGTCTCCCGACTCTCAAGGATATGATAGGCAATATGGGTTTGTTGTTTTCTTTTTGTTTGCGAAAGAGCATTACTAATAGTATGTCCTTAGGGTCAAGTTTTATTAGCAGTCATGATTACTTCATTAGTTAACCATTCTAGGTAAGCACATGTTCTACTTTTAAGCAAGGATTAAGCAATCAGAACCATTTTACCATCTTTCATCTTCCAATTCTTACTACGGTACTAGAACATAGCCAAGTCATACCGTCTCACAGAAACGGCAATTCATGAACCAATGTATCCCAGCTGGGTACCCCAAAACACATGCCCCGCCTGCACCCTAGGCACAAGCAAGACTAACCCATTCCACTCCTGTCATAGGGGTCCAAGTCCCATCTAAACCTGGACTCCAAGCCCCCACACTTGAGACCCGGTATCAACATGGTGCTTAGACCTCCACCTTTCTCTGCCTTCAATCAGTCAGTCCAGAAAGAGCCGGAACCCACGACATGAGCATAACGAGCCTTCCCGCTCCCATAAGCAAGTCTATGCTCAGGATAATAAGTTTGTGACCTGACTACCATCCACAGCAACATGCGGTCCATAATCGACACGAACAAGGGAAAATAGTGTAACCAAACATAGCCTCAGTTTGCACGTGGACACAACCTATTACACCCACCAATATCCATACCATATCCATATCCTATCTCCATTTTTCCTTTCATCATTTTAATATGAGAGTAATAATAATCCACTATTGTGAGCAATGGTAGGTTACTCACGCTACCGATGACCTAAGGCATATCATCTACTCGAACCTACACTAGTAAGACTCTAGGATAGGTATATCCATGCATGTGGTTTCCATAAAATTCATGTACGTAAATGCATAACACATATATATACTGGTGAATTATAAAATAGAGGTGATGCATCGAGGCTTGCCTTGGGCAGGCGCGGTGTCAGCTGAGTCAGTAATTGGCTGGCTCTAGGACCTCCTCTTGCACTGAGAATCTCCTCCTCGTACTCCTCGATGATCTCCTCAAACTCGTGATCACCGGTGGTCATGATCTCCGCCAACTCGTTACTCTACATGTATGCGATGATAATGCAACACTTAGCATTTAGGCAACAACAACTCTTAGACTAAGAATACGCATACTAAGCTACTAAGCTAGCTCTAATGACCAAGGTATTAAGCCAACTTATCATCTTTACGAAGCAAAGTGTTGGGTTCAACTAACAAACACCTAGCTTTATAAATGAAGGATATATCTTTATTTGTATTGATAATTTAATGTATATTGAAACAAAGAGCATTTAACTACCCTAATGCTTAGTCTATTCAAAAGCCACAAAAATTGCAGTGAGCACATAATAATACAATGAAGCTACTATAAAAATTTCAGGTACGAAAGCTATCACCAATTTACCACAGAAATTCCTACAATAATTAACTTAATATTATTAAGCATCCTCAATTGATTTAATAGCCCCTAATGTCAACACATATAAACATGAACTAAATACACCAACAGATAGAGCACAATTTTAGGAACCTAACAAAATTTGTTTCACTATTTTTGGACACCTACATGATTTTATATTAATTACCAAGATCAGCTCAGAAGTTAAATTAGAAAACTATTTCTAATTCCTTATGAAAATGAAAAACAAATCTCTCCGTGCGTCCCACATGCGCGGTGCAGCGTGCATGCACACACGGCCCGCTAACGCGACCCACGCAACGTAGGCTAGCCCACGACAGAGAGAGAGCCCACGTGCGAGGCACTTTTGCGACCAGCACCCCGGATTCTTCCCAAACTGCACCGGAGTACTATCACTATTCCTATCACTCACAGCTACTCTCACTTAATGCCCTAGAATTCTAGAAATTTTCCTGTGCACACCCCTCGATGACCCTGCTCGTGGCGGCACGGCGAGCGGCAGCATGGAGAAGCTATGCCGGCCACCAGAGGTCCACTCTGGCCCATCGGTCGGGCCAACACTCATCTAGGGTTCCACTACCTACACCTAGTAGTGATGTGGGGCTACAAGACGAGCTGGAGATGGCTACGATGGTGCATGTCCGACCACGATGGTGGCATAGCCACCTTGACGAACTAGAGCTGCTGCGGTCCCAACCAGCTACCGTGAGAGCATCAAGGGACTACCATAAGCCAAGCCATAGTGAGGGTTGGAGCGGAGAGCGACGGAGGGAGGCCGGACGCATGTGGCTGAACCTTGTAGCGGCATACCATGGTGGCACAGTCACATCAATGGCGGAGTAGAGGCAGTAGCGACTGGACTGGGGTGCGCAAGGCTAAGAGGAGAGCAATGTGAATGTAGTGGCGCAAGTAATTTGGCTCGGGTGGAGGAATGGAGGTATACCCTCGGTCATGGCCAAGGCGCAGCCTTAACTGCATGCCGGTGGAAAGGAGCCAAATTGGCGCTTGGCGGGGGCATCATCAAGGCTGTGCGGGGTCGGGCAGCGAGAAGATAGGAGGGCGAAGGTACAGACGGGCGGAATTGAGTAGAGGTGATCGCTCTCTGGCTCGCACGTGGGCGCGGCTCGACGGTGGCAGAGAGATTACAAACAGAGAGAGGGCGGTGGGGTATAGTTGATGGTTTGGCGTGTGCACGCCCTGCCTGGATGTGGTTGGCGTGACCGTGGAGACCCATGTCCTGGCGCTAGCAGACAGGCATGCGCGTTTGTGACCGGCGTGGCCCGCGCACCGCAGTGCCTTCCATGACATGGCGACGGCAAGCACAGCCACGTGCGCTAGGCATCCAACCAGGCTAGAGGCGCAGCGCAAGGATGATGCGACAGCAGCGACAGTGGCTGCGTCGTGATGCATCGCGAGTTGGCAGGGCTGCAGCGCGCGGGATAGGGGCAGCGCCGCACAGCCACGCGAGCAGTAGCAGTGGCCCCACACCGCAGCGCCCCCGACAGACCGGATGGCCACCAAGGCTAGCCGAGCACGGACAGCATGCGGGCGCGCTCAAGACGCACTGACACGACGACGTCATGCCCCTGAGGCACGATGACCGCGCCCACTTGGGGAACAGGTCGAGGACGTGCTGTACACGGTTTTTAAAGCTCCCACCGCGATTAAACCGCTACTACAAAACCTGAACGGTCTAAGCTACACTCAAGATGGTATATGAGACTACCAAATCGAGCTATAACACTACACCACTCCTTAACCCAATCTCTCAAAATAATTTGCTAAACATAGCAATGTCTAGCTATTGACAAACTTGAAAATTTTTCTAAGTTTTTGAGCTGAACTTGATTTCAATTTGTAATTTCTAGGCTAGTAGAAATATTAGTTAGTAATATCATTTTTCAACATGCAAGTATTTCACTGTCATCTACAAAGTTCATATTTCAAACTTTATTTAAGTGTCATATGTGTGTTCTATAGTGTTTTTGTTCAATAAAAAATAGTTTACAACCCTACTTGTTAATTGTATGAGTTATGGAGTCACTTTTTATTTAACACTTTTATTGATCGTTTTAATTGCAATGTTTCATTTATGCACTCCATTACATGCACTAACACATAAATATGATGCTCATGATGTGTCTTAGTAAATGATTTAGGGTGTAATACCGAGGGTGTTACATTACACGCCCAACGGCACTCTACTGCGCAGTGATCATCACAGTCGAACCCAGCGTCGGACCGACCGACGCCCAGAGTCTGATGCCTGCCAATGCTATGCAGATATGATCCAGAATGCAAACAAAGATCGGACGTTAGTCCAATGCCTGGCCGTCGGACCCTCACCGGTCTGACCCTCACAGCCATCGTGCGCCCTCGAGCAGCCATGTCGCCTCACGCGCTCCTGAGGACCGTCGGACCGAGGAAAAGTGTTCCCGGTCAGTCCGACGCCTTCCTTTGGCGTGGTCCAATGCTGCCATGCCCGTGCCCCTACGCTAGGGTTAGCCGTCGGATCCATCCAGGCAGAGTCCGACACCTCTTGAGCCAGAGTCTGACGCCCCTGTCTCAAACCTTTTCAAGCATGATCACTTCACCCTTGTGCATGTGTGCCAACTCCAAATACTCCACCACATGTGTACGTGAGTTAGCAGCATTCTAGAAGAATTCCCAAGGGTGTTAGCACTCACTAGAATCTAAATGCATATGCAATGAGTTAGATCATCTAGTGTCACCTTGATAACCGTATTTCATAACAAGTTTTATCCATCTTAATAGTACTGCTATCTATCCTAAACACACTCACACTCACTAGGTGTCTTGAATGTCAAAACAAAAAGCTCCAATCAAAAATACCTTTACCTTGAGCCTTTTTGTTTTTCTCTTTCTTCTTTTTCAAGTGTAGAGCTTGATCACCATCATCACATGTCCACCAACATTACCATGGACTTCATCTTTGCTCCAACACTTGATGTGTACTAACTTATCTCATAATCACTTAGAGCCAAAGGTTAGTACCTAGGGTTTTATCAATTATTCAAAACCAAATTAGAGTTTTCACCGACTAGGCTCGGATGCCAACGTGTGCAAAAGTTGGGTGCTCTATATGCGTCGGTATGGCCTGTAGAGGCTGTTGTGGCCCCAGGAAAGAAATGATCGTTCACTAGAGAGAGTGAGAAAAAAAGTGCTGACAGCTTTTACAAATTGTGGTCGAGTTCAGGGTGTGTTTGGTTGAGCTGTGGCTGTGGAAAAAAGCTGCTGTGGGCTGTGAGCTGTGGGAAAGCTGCTGTGGGCTGTGAGCTATAGAAAAGCTGAAAGCTGTTTGGTTAAACAAGTATAAAATATACCTTCTATCTTTATCTCTCTTGAAACAACTATGAAAAAGCTTTTTATGCCACCAATTTCAAAAAGCAGAAAGCCAAAAGCCAAAAGCAGGGTCAGACCAGCTTTCAAAAATGTACTACGGAAAAGCAGCTGTTTCTGAAAAAGCAGCCTGGAAAAGCAGCCCCTTTGGTTGGGCTTTTAGCTTTTTAGGCCAAAAGCCAAAGCCAAAAGCCCAACCAAACGCACCCTCAATCATGTGCTTGCGGTGGAGAAGTAGTAGTCCCAGATAACCCGTGGCTACATGGAGTAGAATATTTTTTTAAAGCCTTGCTTTGGTGAAGCTCTTCAAGAAAGAAATCTTTGAGCTGATGCGGTAAGAATCTTTGGCCCCTCAAGAGATTTGTGGTAGTGCTCTTGACTAAAAAGGATCAAATCTCATAATGCCATAGAACGTGATGCATAATCTTTTATCTAGCATGTGTGCGCCGCTCTATGTAATCAATTCACAATTTCGATTTGGAGTCTTCTAGTTTCCCTGCTTAGATGATTGAATTTTTCTTTGGACACGTGAATATCTCTCCTTTAATTCCAAATCAGCTTCTTAATCTCTCTATTTCCTTACATAAATGACCATAAACACCTCTAATTAAGGGATTGTTTGGATTTATTATAATCTAGATTATATGCATAGAATTACTATAATCAAGATTACAGATTATAATAATCAGAGTATTTGGGTCAATGGATTATTTTGGTGATTGATTATGGTTGGTTAAACTGAGAAATTTCTATCTTATCCTTTATAGTTTGGCAAGTTGGACAATGAGTTGGAGACAAATTAGACTTTCAACACCCATAATCTCCTATAACCTGATCTCACCTGGATTATGAGATTATGGTAATCAAGAGTTTTGATTATAATAATTCATCATATAATCAATCCTATTTGGATCAAAATTTGATATATAATAATCTGATCACTATATTCGGAGGGATATCCAAACAGGACATAATCTATCCTTCTGATTAGTTTCCTTACATGGCTGATATAGACTTCGTTCGATGCTAGCATCAGCAACGAGTGTGCATGCAATAAAAGGCCCGAACATGATGTACTCTTTCGGTAAAAAAACATTAATTTTACATTTTGACCACCTAATAGGTTTCTTATGAAATGTATTCTATAATTAATTTAGATACTTATCTAATATCCTAAATATCAGTACCCTTTTATAGATTTAGTTAGACCTATTGTATAATTAATTAAATGATATTTATCCAAAATAAAAAATGCTATTTATAAATTTGATTGAATATAAAATTATTTTGACTTCTTTTATGAGAATTATATTCTTTTTAAATGAGGAGACCATATCTATATATCTTATCTTATAATCTTAAACTTCACAAGAGGTTTCTATCTTAACATTCAAGCTATCCACCTCAACGATGCACTATCAGATGCAATTACAACCTATTAACATACGCAATTATGATATACTTGTCAGTGAAACACATAATCCACTAACATACCTTTAGTTTGTCTACACCATGGTGCCACAACATCCATTAACATTAATCTATGACTAGGCTCGTGTCCAGTGCGTTGCTACGGGACAGCTAATTTTTTTACTAAAAACATACGTATCGCACGATAAGACAACAATACTGTAAAATTAAATACAGACGTTAAAGTGACACTTAATCCAAAAGGCAAAGTTCAGTGAAATTAATACAGTCACGGAGAGCACGTCAGTCGCAGGCTCATAAACTCTACTTGTATAAACCTTTCCATGTATTGCAACGGGAACAAATAATACCCTGATAATTTGAGCACTGAATGTGTTGTATTGTTAAAAAAACGATAATGCGAGCGTGATATTCGGAATGTCAATATTACAAATTGAATTTTGTGTATGGCTAAAATTCTCATTGATGGTTTGCAATCATTAAGATATGCATTTATAGTATTGTATATCTGTGCATACGCACATCAAAGTTCATATCACCATAACAAGATTAATTGATTACTTAGACCTTTTCGAACTAACCATCACTTTGAGTTATCAGTTTCCATTAGTATCTGCAATTAGTAACTCAATGTAAGAGTATTCATGTGTTCTTTGTTGTTTCCCAACTGCCCAGGTAAATTAAAATATATCCGGCAGGAAGGTACTAACTACTCAAAATCACCACTTGCTATGAAGCTGATCAAAGTACATCTCATTTTGCATGGATAGCCTAGACAATTCTTAATACGCCATAGCTGCATGGATAGCCTTGATAATTCATAAAATCGAAGGGAAAAAAGGTCCACACAAGATTAAAGCATATAGCAACCTTGCCCCAAGCTCCACACAACACGAATTTCGCAAGAAATGAAAAAGAACACAACCTAACCAAACTACCTAAACGAATTTCAAATTGACCGGCCATCGGCGAGGCGTGGAGGCCTCCACTATCCTCAAGGCTCCAGATTTGACGCTCCACGGTGGCAAGAACCATAGCCCAGCAACCCAATTTTGGCCCTGCACCCCAACCGGAGCCACAGGTGCACATGCTTAGCCACCACTAGGCCCCTCGCGTCGTCCCCGCAGTTCACCATCAGCAGTTCCACGCCGACATGCTCCTCGCGGCGCTAGCACCATGCATAGATAAGTTCAAGAGGAATTCTCATTTGACCCTTAAGAGTTTTTTGTTTTCGTAGTTGTAGACTTGCAGTGTATAAATACATATACCTCTATTGCTCCTATTGTAACTTCCACTGTCAAATTAATAGTTTTGAAACCTCAAGGCACAAAAGTTGACAAGAAACAAATGTAGAGAGAATAGGTAATTTGTACCAAAAGGCATCATTTTCTCTGAGGTAACAAGTTTCCTGTGCTTTAGTCCTGCATGTTGAACAATGATGAAATGATAGTAGAATCACAGATCTAGCTATTGCAAACAAACATCACACAAATGTAATAGCTACTATCAACAATCAATTTCAACACTATAAGCATATACTATCAGAAGAAAATAGGCAATCCAATAATTACCAGGAAGCAGGTCTACTTGATGTACATGCTCTTGAAATTGACCAGATGAATGCCCCCTGCCAATTCAAAGAAACAACATGGAAATGTCAGAACAATGGAAAGCAAGCTTCTATCATCACTTCACCAGCAGGTCAATTTCTATACTTAACAAGGAATCAGTAGCTAACCAGGTTGATACTCTCTCACGATTGCAAACAAACTGTCGGTGCAGAAAGTGACCAACAAGTAAATATTTGTAGTTTTGTCGTACGTTGTGATCGGAGGTGGTCTAGCACTCAATGACACAGGGTTTATACTAGTTCAGGCAACATGCCCTACGTCCAGTTTGAGTCGGTTGGTGACTTTATTCCTAAGCCTAGGTGCTCGAAGTTTGCAGTGGGGTAACAAACGAGAAGGAGAAAGATGGAGGACACAAGAGGTCCGGTCGGACTCCGGTCGAAAGAGCCGAGAGTGATGGGAGCCCTGCTATGAGCTAAGTGTTCAAGTGTGTGCTTGTAGTTCAAACCTGGTGGCTCTGTGGTTGTGTACTAGTGAACTTGATTGATCTGATGAATCTAGATCAACTTAACTTTGTTGGGAGAGAGCGCATCCCCTTTTATAGATGAAGGGGATGGCCTCACAAGTGAGAGGGAGAAAGTACATATGCTACTGAGCCTTATTGCCCATGCCGGTGGGTACAGGATGATGGTTGGCGCCCACAATACCGTTGAATGTCAGATGCACATGGGAGGTGAGGTGGTGTTGTCTTCTTCGGGTATGGCAAACGTCCGTGCCTGCCACACTATTGATACCTGGAGGCATGCCATGGGTTTTACCATGTTTGTCCAGTATGGTAAAAGCCGGCGCCCACAACACTATCGATGCCCAGAGGCATGTGGGGGCCCCACCATATGGGAGTTAATGGCGCCCACAATACTGTAGGGAAAAATGTTGGCGCCTACAACACTATTTGGGCTCTATTGTGCCAGGGAGGTTGCAGAGTATTGTTTCTGCAGGTGTACAGGGTATGGTCCTTGGTATTGTGGTTTGACTTGTGCGCCCTACCTTGTGTAACAACCTAAAAATCCACACACCAAAAATACCAACTGCAAAATTTTTCTTAGAACTCCCATGTGATGATGAGTGTCATGTATAGAAACCCAACCTAAGAGATGCATTAGGTCTAACCCCAACCCAAGTCAACACATAACCATGGCATGTCATTAGTTACTGTGTTTATTTAAATTCTAACAAATAAAGTATTGCATACATTGTTAATTCAAAATGTGATTTGGATTTCCATTTGAGTTATGATATGCTTAACAACTCCAATAAAGTAATAAACCATAAAATAATTAATACTCAAACCAAAGAATAAAGGTTTAAAGAGAAAAACTAATTCTATTTTTGTATAACAAACCACACCAATTTTTGTTATACAAAATAGCTAAATAAATTCCTAATATTTATATAAGAATGTTGTGGGCCTCATATCTAAAACTCCAATGAATTTGGTGCACCAATTTTTAATTTGAATTCCAAAACCAAATTTGAATTCAAACAAAGGAGAAGAAAAGAAAAACAGAAAAAGAAAAGAAAGGAGGAAGCCTCGCTGTGGCCCAGGCCTGCTCGGCTTCACGGCCCAGCCAGCCCCACTGCGCCAGCCAGCCAGCCCAACCGACCTGCCAACCCCTTCCTGTCTTCCCAGCGCGCGCGCAGCCCACGAGCTGGCCCAACACGCCGCTCACGCCCATGCGCCCGTTCGCTTCGCCTGCTGCCGCTGCCCACCGAATCCCACCTGTCAGCCCTCCTATTCATCTTCCTCGTGCCCACGCTCAATCGCCCGCAGGACCAAGGACCGACAGCGGTGGCAGGAGCGGGCTAGGGGGTCACGCCCGGGGCATGGCCTTGCTCCCCCTTGCGCCACGCTCATGCAACCTCACACCACCGTTGGATGAGATGCACACGCCTCCGATCCCCCCTCAATCTCTAGTCGCCGATCACCGAGCTCCATGGCTGAGCTCGGCTATAAAAGCCTCGGCCCTGGGTGCCCTAGAGCTTGTCCCATCGCCCCGCCGCCACATTAGTGGCTGTCCACTGCTCACCTGAGCCAAGTGAGCAGAGGGAGAAGAGGAAGAAGAAGGGGGAGTGCCGAAGTCGTGCGACGCCGCCGGTGTTGCCGGAGCAGGAGACGATGCCACGATGCTGTGCTGCACTGCTTCTGGAGCTACACAGTTATGACTTGCCACTACACCGCCATCCCCTCTTCCACAACACCGACGGTGAGCTTCTCACCGCTGAGACCCCCTCCTAAGCCCCCTGGACATGTGCACGCACGCGAGCACACACGGGCGCATACCGTAGCCATGTGCATGGCCATGGCGAAGCCACCACGGCCGCATCACCGCAGTAGAAGTGACGCCACCGTCTTGGCTGGCTCCTTCTTGCCACGGGAAAACACCACGCCTGCGATCAAGGAAGGCGAAGGCCACCGGAGGACTCCCGAAGACCACACCATGCCGCGGCCAGAGCGCCGTCGCCATCGTGTCGTCTCCACCGTGGCCAGGACCACTAGGAGCACCTGATGCCTCCCTGTCTCGCCCGACCTATTCACTAGAGCCACAGGAAGCTCACGCACCCCGCCAAGCAAGCTCCCAACCACCACTTTGCCCTGTTCATGACTCGCCGACGAGCACCACCACGCCGAGCTACCGTTCATCATGGCCAGAGACCTAGGGAGCTTTGGCCTCCACTTTGACCCCACCATCGTAGTCGCCATGGCGTGGGGGAGTTTTTCCCCTTCTCAATTGGACACTAGCGCCGCCGCGGAGGCTCACCAGCGAGCTCACTGCCGGCAAGAGCACGCTGAGGAGGAAACAGAGGATTTCTTCCTCACCGCCCCACACACGCCTACACCTGATGCACATGGACCATGCCTGAGAGAAGAAGGGTGGACTCGGTCCACCGTAGACCTGTCTGCGGTCCATGGACCAACGCGTCTTGGTCTACCATGAGCCACGCTCACGCCCGCGAGTTGAGGACCACGACCTAGTGGAGGCCCGTGACTATGACATGGCAGCGCCACAGCTTGCCACGTGTCCGATCTGGCCCAGCCCAGACTGGCCCAACCCGAAGCCCGCCAGAGCCCGTATGAGACCCAGTCCGTGTTGACCATTGACCGGTCAAGATTGACTATTGACCTGGCCCCACATGTCAGTGGCACAGACACACTAGACCCACATGTCGGATGGTGACATCATGCTGACATCACACTGGACCCACACGTCAGAAGCCAACACAGCCGGGGTGATGTCATGCTGACATCATGATGACATCACCTGCTGACATCAGCAACCCAGGCCCCACATGTCAGTGACTCTAACCGTTGACCGTTGACTGTTGACTCACCCATTGACTGACGTTGACTTTGACCGGACCCACATGTCAGTGACCCGAGAGCCCCTGGACCCACCTGTCAGAACTGATGACGTTGCTGACGTCATGCTGACGTCAGCTGGACCCCACCTATCAGCTCAGAACCGAGATGATGACATCATGCTAACGTCATGCTGACATCAGCATGCCACGTGGACCAGTCACTACGTGACACGTGTTAGCCTAGGATTAATTCAGCCTTTTTCTATTTTCAGAGATGATTTAATCTTCAGAAATTCATAACCAATTCATATGACCTCAGAAAAATATGAAACTAGGACCAAAATTCATCTAAAATCGAGCTCTACGCAATGAACCCATGTTTGAGTGTATTTGGCTTGTTTGAATTTTCATTGCTTCTTTGTGCTATTCTATAGACGTCGCTAACGCGACTATAATGCAAACGTTGTAGACTCGGAGGAGAACCTGACGGACGAGGACCGTGAGTACCGTGAGGAGAACGAGACGACTACACTGAAGGTGCCACATCCCACCCAATCTCGTAGCACCTATTACGCATGGCTAATATAGAACTACTATTGCTTTACTTACTGCTATAGATCATACTATGATAGGACTTGCATGGTAGTATGCTTACTTGATGGCCTTTACCTTGACGCAACCATTACCCCTGCATACCCTGCTATTAGGCTAGACACACGCTTACTGCTATATTTCATTGCTTATACTTCTACTACGCTTATACTACATATGCGTGGTGGAAACTGGTGTTATCTGGACTATGGGGAGAGTGTTGCATGTGTGACTTGGGTGTGTGGAGGGTGAGGGTTGTGTCGACCAAGTTGGAAGTATACGACGAGCCTAGGGCAAGTCATGCCATGTGGTGCTACCTAGGCACCCCTAGGAATGGATACCTTGTGTGGGTAAATGGTATATGAGGTGGTCCTGGGTGTGAACCTATGATGGGAGGAGCCCGGGATGGAGGTGCTGTGGTGGCACGATAAATGGAAACCCTGATGAAGACATTCTGGCTTGGTCATCCCTAAGGACTTACTAGTACTCAGATTCACCAGGAAGCCTTACATACCACTCGCCCTATATGGTGCGGGACGGCTAGACTACTTGGTAGGATATTGCCACTACTGCTAGGTTGATAGCGGACAGTGTAAGGAGGTACGGGGCACGGAAGGATTTTCCCCCACACCCTTCCAAGACTTCATGGAGACCTTATGGACCCAGCTCATGACTCATAGTTTTAGCCACCCCAGACTAGACTTGGGGTGTACCAGGGCTGAATGGTAGAGTGGCATTATCTTAGGCTAGCAAGCGGCCAGAATCAGCCCAGTTGACGACGGTCAGCGAGGAAGGTAGATCTTGTGGTTATGTAAAACCTCTACAGAGTGTATGGTTGATCGATCGATACATGTGCTGACCTTGTCGGCTATGGACCTTTCCTAGGTTTCGCTTAAACTAGATAGTGAGATGAGTCCTTCTCTTCTTCCCCCATGAGAGAGTGTCCATCGTAGCCAGGGGCTATGGGCCTTGAGACAGTGCCGAGAGGGAGTTGGCCTGTCGACTGAGCGATGGTATGGTTATGGTATGGTGATGGTGTGGTGATGGTGGTATATAGATCCCAGGATCGAAACCTGGCTCTGGAATGGAAATGGGGTGGAATGTGCGTGGGAATGGTGTTAAAACTTGACCAACTACTATTATATACTTGATATGCTAATGCATAGGAAACCCCAGCCTTATAGGTTCCTTTTGATTACATCCAACATGCATCCAATTTTCACAAAGCAATGCTCATAGGGTTGGGAGTGGCCAGTACAAATCATACTGATAAATTTTGGCACACGGGTTCTGCTGAGGAGTATAGCTCCGAGGAGTTTGATGGATGAGGGGTTCATGCCTATGCTCGAGTTTGGCGATCTTATCTTCAAGCTGTTCTGAATGAATGCTACTTTTGATTCCGCCAATGCGGCAATGTAATAAATTATGTAATTCCACACTATTTGTACTATGATATTATCATTGTATGGATGTGATATTCGACTAGAATTTGGGTAATATGATCTACAACGGTCTTATTACACTTCGACGCTGTGGTTTTCCCTTTGCGGAAATTGGGGTCATTTCAGTTGGTATCAGAGCCATACTTGACCATAGGACGAAACCCTTAGGAATGGACAATAGAATTGGACATGAACAACCCTCCTTTCGGTTATATACCGACCCTGCATTAACTTTTATGCAAGGCGTGTCTATTTTTGACCTGCTAGCACCTGATTCCTTAAAACATGCAAATGGCAACGAACGTCGACTGGCCGCCTCTAAGACCGCTACCCCTAGACCACGCCAAGCTTACCTTTGACCTACGTGAGCTTGGGGGTTTTGCACAGACCCTCTGCCGAGTTCTCGTCACGTTAGGTGTCCCCGACGAGCTTGTCAAGGTCACCTACACCGGGAAGCTAGCTCAGGAAGGAGGAATCGAAGGACCGATTGTCACCTCAGTCGAGTTCCCAGCTAGCACTACCTTACCTTCTGTCCCAGCTTTCACCGAGTTGACTATAGAGGGCACAGTCGAGGAGGGACTGCAAGCTATCTCACACAAGGCACTTCACAGAGTGATGAGGGACCACTACGAGCACCTAAAGACGATAGAGTTTCGTCTACTTCCCCAGGCCCTCGACCTCAGCCTTACCCCCAGTGAGCAGAGTTTTGCAGCCAGCAGAGTTATTCTTGCTGAGGAGGACAGATGTCTTCATGTCTCAGCTATCCACCTACTGGAGCAGGACAGGTATGTGACCTAGCTGGAGCAGAGGAGACGATAGGACCAGGCCCTTCAGTGGGAGTACCAGAAGCAAGACTCATAGGGAGCATAGGAGCGAGCTAGTCTACTTGAGACAGTTGCCAAGCTACAGGATGAGCTCAACTGTCGTGAAGAAGTCCATAGAACCGAGGTTGCAGACTTACAGGACAAAGCCGCTGACCTAGGCAATAGGAACTGCTACCTCGACAGCAAGGTCTTGGAGTTGCAGAGAGAGTTGGACGACAGGAAGGCCGAGTTCAACCATAGAGGAGATAGAGAAGATCCAAGGGGATTGATATGTTGAAGATCCAATCTTGGAACAAGACCATGACTCAAGAGCTAGAGGAGTTCAGGAAGAAGGCCGTTCACAACCAAGGTCACCTGATCGAGGCACTCAGGTAGACTGAGTACCTACAGGACAAGTGTGAGAGGACATGGTAGGCTTGGCAGAAGTCTGATAGGAAGCGCCTCAGGGAGATGAAGGGTATGTGGGATCAACTGCCCAAGGAGATTCATAGCAAGACAAAGCCTAGGATAGAGGAGTTCGAGTTAGCCCCGACTCACCTTAACCTAGACGCCTGCCCTACTCTACCTAGAGCCAAGCCTACTGAGGAGCTTGCCGAGGCCTTGAAGTATGTGTCCGGACTTCACAAGTCTGACGAGGAGATCAAGGTCGAGAACAGTCGTATCCCAGCTATGGTGTACGAGTTAGAGTAGGATGACCCTGCGTGGTCAAGAGTCATGATAGTAGCTTCCGTAAGTTGTACCCCATGATGTACCCCTTATGAGACATTATGCATAGTACGATTCTCGCACGTCTTCAAGTGTAGCTACTGTAGATGATGCTATGTAATAAAACCCATGTAATGAATGTTTCGGATCTTATTGCATCTTATGAATCTTATTGCTTCTTTGTAATGAGTGTTGGATAGTATAAATGTTTTTCTTTAAATTGTCAAAATCATGTAATCATATTGAAATATAAGCACTTATGGCACAAACACTAAATTCTCTATGATCTGTGTTGCAGATGCCGAACCACTGATCTAATCGCCTAATGAACCGTGGACGTGCGCCCACCCCTGAACTAGTTGAACCAAATGGGGGGCGTGGTGGCAACAACCGTGGCCATGGCCATGGCCATGGACGTGGAGGGATACCCTTCCACCTGGAGAATACCCCACCGCCTGAGGAGAACATTCCACCACCACCACCACCGAACCTGGCAGAAGTGATGGCACAACAGACCCAGCTTCTTGTAGCTCTTGTTGAAGGAGCAAACCATCGCCAGGGAGGTCAGCAGAATGACTTCCAAAGGAAGCTGGAAGGATTTCTAAAGCTAAGGCCACCTACTTATGATGGCACCGACCCTGACCCGCTTGTAGCCGATGACTGGCTCAAGGAGATGGAGAAGAAGCTTGACCTTACTACTTTCACCGATGATGAGTGTGTTGGAGCAGCCGCACACCAGCTCATAGGTGCAGCACGCGCCTGGTGGGATAGTTTTAGTGATTCCCATGAGGACCCTGCCAACATCTCGTGGGATGAGTTCGCCGAAGCATTCACTGAGTATCACATTCCCAAGGGTGTCATGGAGGCCAAAGCTGAGGAGTTCCGCAACATCAAGATGGGAAAGGATAGGGTGACTGAGTACACTACTCGTTTCACCAACCTTCTACGCTATGCACCTTCCTATGTTGTGAACTCTGAGAAGGAGAAGCTATACTATTACCGCAAGGGACTTAACCCGCACATCAAGCTGAAGTTTGGCGGTATTGAGGGTAACACGTTGCGTGCTCTGGTGGATCGCTGCATCTAGATCGAGAAAGATCATGCTGAAGCTTGGGAGGAGTACAGGGAGAGGAAGCGTAAGCCTGAGGAGTCCTTCTGTGGCTGTGATCGCAAGAGGTTCCGCAGAGATGCACCCTCCAGGGAACGCTCTCGCCACAACAGGGATGACAACCCTAGATCGAGTAGGGGTAGTGGAGGCTACACCTCCAAATACTTCCGCCCTGCTCAGGATCGATACACGTAGGACCGTTATGCTCAGGACTGCAACACTCAGGACCATTTCAACCGTCCCCGCTCAGCAAATGAATGCCTAGCATAGAACCACTCTGCACCAAGCACTGGAAGCTAGAAGGCACCCGCGCCAACCCCTATAGGTGGTGCGCCTTTCACCTGCTTCGCTTGTGGCCAACCAGGTCACAAAGCCGCTGAGTGCCCATAGAACTCAGCTGCCTAGAAGTCTCAGTTCAAGGGATCTGCTACCCGTGGACGTCTCAATCATCTGGATGCCGAGGAAGCACAGGCTGCCCCTGAGTTGTGTACGGTATGTTTTTAGTTAATGGCAATACTGCATCAGTTCTATTTGACTCTGGAGCAACTTGTTCATACGTATCATCCAAGTTTGCATGAGAACATGACCTGCCTCTAACCCCACATGAAAAGCCTATCATCACCAGTTCACCTTTAGGAGACCTAAAATGCACCCACATCTGTAAGGGAGTGAGTCTTACCATTGAGGGTCTTATCTTTAAAGCCGACCTAACCCTATTACCTTCCACAAACCTAGATGTCATCTTAGGCATGGATTGGTTAACCATTCACCAAGGTATCATATCATGTTCACCTAGATATGTCCAAGTGACCCACCCATCAGGCCAAGTCATTAGATGTGAACCCCAGTCCGAAAAGTCCACCTCTATCTTATGTGCCCTTAAAGCGAGTTCAGAATCACAAAAAGAGGAGAAGACAGTTCATGATGTGCCTATGGTCAGAAACTATCCCGATGTATTCCCTGAAGAATTACCGGGTATGCCACCAGACCGTGATGTAGAGTTCATCATTGATCTGTTGCCGGGAACCGGACCCATTGCCAAGAGACCCTATCGCATGTCAGTTGATGAACTGGCCAAGCTCAAGAAATAGCTTGATGAGCTCATCTCGAAGGGATATATTAGACCCAGTGCTTCACCCTAGGGATCCCCTGCTCTATTTGTTAAAAAGAAGGATGGCTCAATGAGAATGTGCATTGATTACCGGAACTTGAATGCAGTCACCATCAAGAACAAGTACCCTCTGCCGAGAATCGATGATCTGCTTGATCAGCTTCGAGGTGCCAAGTATTTCTCTAAGATTGATCTCAGATCTGGCTATCATCAGATGAAGATTCAAGAGAGTGACATCCCAAAGACAGCTTTCGTGACTAGGTATGGGCAGTTTGAGTTCACTGTGGTATCCTTTGGACTCACGAATGCTCCCGCATACTTTATGAACATGATGAATAAGGTTTTCATGGATGAACTGGATAAGTTCGTGGTGGTATTCATTGATGACATCCTTGTCTATTCATCCACCACTAAAGAACATGAACATCATCTGAGAACGGTGCTTGAGAAACTAGCCCAACATCAGCTCTACGCAAAGTTCAGCAAATGCAAATTCTGGCCATAGGAAGTTGCCTTCTTGGGCCATGTATTATCAGCTAAAGGTGTCATAGTTGACCTAGCCAAGATTGAAGCTGTGAAAGAGTGGGATCAACCACATAATGTGACAGAAGTCAGAAGTTTCTTGGGATTGGCTGGATATTATCGCCGATTCATTGAGAACTTCTCCAAGATAGCCCATCCAATGACCAACCTTCTGAAGAAGACTAAGGAGTTTGAATGGATGCCCAAGTGCAAACAAAGCTTCTAGGAACTAAAATAGAAGCTTACCACAACTCCTGTGCTAGCATTGCCTGATATCAGCAAAGATTTCGTGGTCTATTATGATGCATCCCATCAAGGACTTTGTTGTGTACTGATGCAAGATGGAAGAGTGATAGCATATGCATCTCAATAGTTGAAAGAACACGAGAACTGTTACCCAACCCATGATCTTGAGTTAGCAGCAGTTGTGCATGGTTTGAAGATCTGGAGACACTACTTGATAGGCAACAAGTGTGATATCTATACGGATCACAAGAGCTTGAAGTACTTTTTCACTCAGGAAGATCTAAATATGAGGCAACGCCGATGGCTAGAGTTGATCAAAGATTATGACCTGGAAATTCACTATCATCCAGGAAAAGCTAATGTAGTCGCAGATGCTCTCAGTCGCAAGAGTTACTGTCACACTTTGATCATTGAATCCGTACCACCTGAGCTCAAGGAAGAGATTGATGTTTTCCAACTAGAGATAATACCGCATGGCTTGTTGAATGAGCTCTGCATACAGTATGATCTCACAGATCGCATCCGTCAAGCTCAGAAAAGTTGTGAAGAGATCGAATATCTCCATGGTCTGATGAAACTAGGCTACAAGACCAACCATCAAGAAGATGAACAAGGAATCATCTGGTTCAAGAACAGAATCTGTGTTCCATCTGACCTAGTACTATGAGAGGAAATTCTGTCAGAAGCTCACGATTCCAAGTACTGTATTCACCCTAGAGGTTCAAAGATGTATCAAGACTTGAAGAAACACTTCTGGTGGAAAGGCATGAATACAGACATTGTAGGACATGTGGCACAATGTGACACCTGCAATAGAGTCAAGGCTGAACATCAAAGGCCTGTTGGATTGCTAAAGCCTCTGCATGTTCCTAAGTGGAAATGGGAGAGCATATCCATGGATTTCATAGTTGGATTGCCCCGTTCATAGAAAGGTAATGATTCCATTTGGGTGATTGTTGATCATTTGACCAAGATTGCTCACTTTGTACCGGTTAAGACCAAGACCAATGCCAAAAAATTAGCAGATCTATATGTTGAGCATATTCTCAGACTGCCTGGAGCTCCCTCTAGTATTGTGTCAGATCATGGTCCTCAGTTTGTGTCTCGATTCTAGGAAGCTCTGCACAAGTCCATTGGAACCAAACTTGATTTCGGTACCGCTTATCACCCATAGACAGATGGACAGACAAAATGAGTAAATCAGATCTTAGAAGACATGCTTCACGCTAGTGTAATGAATTATGGCTTTGATTGGGAGAAATGCCTACCCTATGCAGAGTTCTCTTACAACAACAGCTACCAAGCCAGTATCAAGATGTCGCCATTTGAAGCTCTATATGGCAGACCTTGTAAGACACCTTTGATGTGGTCCCAACTGGGAGAAAGATCGTTCTTTGACTCCGCTAAAATTCAAGATGCCGAAGGAGTTGCTCAAGTAAGAGAGAATTTAAGATTGGCTCAAAGTCGATACAAGAGCTATGCTGACAAAAGGAGAAGAGAACTTGAGTTCAATGTGGGAGATTTCATCTATCTCAAGGTATCCCCGCTACGTGGAACTGTCAGATTCCATGTGAAAGGAAAGCTTGCCCCTAGATTTTTTTGGCCCATATAAGATTTGCAAGAGGATTGGAAAGCTCACCTACAAACTTGAGCTACCCGAGGAATTGATGGGTGTACATCCCGTATTCCATGTCTCACAGCTACGCAAGTGTTTGAGAGTGCCCAATGAAGTAGTTCCAACTGATACACTTGACATACAAGATACACTTGAGTATAAAGAACATCCTATCAGAATTCTGGGCAGAGATACCAAAGAGACCCGAAGCAAGACTATTCCTATGTGCAAGATCCAATGGAGCAATCACATGGAGAGAGAGGCAACATGGGAGAAAGAGTCTGACCTCTGGCTACGATATCCTTACCTCTTCGAAGAGTACGTTACACTTTAATCTCGGGGACGAGATTCTGTTAAGGGGGTAGGACTATAACAACCCAAAAATCCACACACCAAAAATACCAACTGCAAAACTTTTCTTAGAACTCCCATGTGATGATGAGTGTCATGTATAGAAACCCAACCTAAGAGATGCATTAGGTCTAACCCCAACCCAAGTCAACACATAAGCATGGCATGTCATTAGTTAACTGTGTTTATTTAAATTCTAACAAATAAAGTATTGCATACATTATTAATTCAAAATGTGATTTGGATTTCCATTTGAGTTATGATATGCTTAACAACTCCAATAAAGTAATAAACCATAAAATAATTAATACTCAAACCAAAGAATAAAGGTTTAAAGAGAAAACTAATTCTATTTTTGTATAACAAACCACACCTATTTTTGTTATACAAAATAGCTAAATAAATTCCTAATTATATAAGAATGTTGTGGGCCTCATATCTAAAACTCCAATGAATTTGGTGCACCAATTTTTAATTCGAATTCCAAACCAAATTTGAATTCAAAACAAAGGAGAAGAAAGAAAAACAGAAAAAGAAAAGAAAGGAGGAAGCCTCGCTGTGGCCCAGGCCTGCTCGGCTTCACGGCCCAGCCAGCCCCACCGCGCTAGCCAGCTAGCCCAACTAGCCTGCCAACCCCTTCCCATCTTCCAGCATGCACGTGGCCCCACGGAGCCGGCCCAGCACGCCGCTCACGCCCACGCGCCCATCCACTTCGCCTGCTGCTGCTGCCCGCTGGATCCCACCTATCAGCCCTCCTATTCATCTTCCTCGCGCCCACGCTCAACTACCCACACGACCAAGGACCGACAGCGATGGCAGGAGCGGGCCAGGGGGTCACGCAACCTCATGCCACTGTTGGATGAGATGCACACGCCTCCGATCCCCCCTCAATCTCCAATCGCCGATCACCGAGCTCCATGGCCGAGCTCGGCTATAAAAGCCTTGGCCCTAGGTGCCCTAGAGCTTGTCCCATCGCCCCGCCACCACCTTGCTGGCCGTCCATTGCGCACCCAAGCCAAGGGAGCAGAGGGAGAAGAGGAAGAAGAAGGGGGAGTGCTGAAGCCGTGCGACGCCGCTGGTGTCGCCGGAGCAGGAGACGACGCCACGACGCTGCGCTGCACTACTTCCGGAGCTACACGGCTACGACCCACCACTACACCGCCATCCCCTCTTCCACAACACCGACGGTGAGCTTCTCGCTGTTGAGACCCCCTCCTAAGCCCCCTGGACATGAGCACGCACGCGAGCACACATGGCCGCATCACCGCAGTAGAAGTGATGCCACCACCTTGGCTGGCTCCTTCTTGCCATGGGAAAACACCACGCCTGCGATCAAGGAAGGCGAAGGCCACCGAAGGACTCCCAAAGACCACACCATGCCACGGCCAGAGCGCCGTCGCCATCACGTCGACTCCACCATGGCCTAGACCGCTGGGAGCACCTAACGCCTCCCTGTCTTGCCCGTCCTGTTCACTGGAGCCACAGGAAGCTCACACGCCCCGCCAAGCAAGCTCCCAGCCACCACTTCGCCCTGTTCGTGACTCGCCGACGAGCACCGCCACGACGAGCCGCCGTTTGTCGTCGCCAAAGACCTAGGGAGCTTTGGCCGCCACTTTGACCCCACCATCGTAGTTGCCATGGCGCGGGGGAGTTTTTCCCCTTCTCAATTGGACACTAGCACCACCGCAGAGGCTCACCAGCGAGCTCGCCGCTGGCAAGAGCACGCCGGGGAGGAAACAGAGGATTTCTTCCTCGCCGCCCCGCACATGCTTGCACCCGGAGCACATGGACCACGCCTGAGAGAAGAAGGGTGCACTCGGTCCACCGTAGACCTGTCTATGGTCCATGGACCAATGCGTCTTGTCTACCGTGAGCCATGCTCATGCTCTCGAGTCAAGGACCATGGCCCAGTGGAGGCCCATGACTACAACGTGGCAGCGCCATAGCTTGCCACATGTCCGGTCCAGCTCAGCCCAGACCGGCCCAACCCGAAGCCCGCTAGAGCCCGTATGAGACCCAGTCCATGTTGACCATTGACCAGTCAACGTTGACTGTTGACCTGGTCCCACATGTCAGATGGTGATGTCATGCTGACGTCACACTGGACCCACACGTCATAAGCCAACACAGCCGGGGTGACATCATGCTGACGTCACGATGACATTAGCTATTGACGTCAGCAGCCTAGGCCCCACATGTCAGTGACTCTGACCGTTGACCATTGACCATTGACTCGCTCGTTGACTAATGTTGACTTTGACCGGACCCACATGTCAGTGACCCGAGAGCCCCTGGACCCACTTGTCAGAACTGATGACGTTGCTGACGTCATGCTGACGTCAGCTGGACCCCACCTGTCAGCTCAGAACCGAGATGATGATTTCATGCTGACATCATGCTGACGTCAGCATGCCACGTGGACCAGTCACTGCGTGACACGTGTCAGCCCAGGATTAATTCAGCCTTTTTCCATTTTTAGAGATGATTTAATCTTCGGAAATTCATAACCAATTCATATGACCTTAGAAAAATATGAAACTAGGACCAAAATTCATCTAAAATCGAGCTCTACGCAATGAACCCATGTTTGAGTGTATTTGGCTTGTTTGAATTTTCATGGCTTGTTTGAATTTTCATTGCTTCTTTGTGCTATTCTATAGACGTCGCTAACGCGACTATAATGCGAACGTTGCAGACTTAGAGGAGAACCTGACGGACGAGGACCGTGAGAACCGTGAGGAGAACAGAGATGACTACACTGAAGGTGCCACATCCTGCCCAATCTCGTAGCACCTGTTACGTATGGCTAATATAGAACTACTATTGCTTTACTTATTGCTACAGTCATATTATGATAGGACTTGCATGGTAGTATGCTTATTTGAAGGCCTTTACCTTGACACAACCATACCCCTACATACCCTGCTATTAGGCTAGACACACGCTTACTGCTATATATTTCATTACTTATACTTCTACTATGCTTGTGCTACATACATGGTGGAAACTGGTGTTATCTGGACTATGGGGAGAGTGCTGCATGTGTGACTAGGTTGTGTGGAGGGTGAGGGTTGTGTCGACCAAGTTGGAATATACGACGAGCCTAGGGCAAGTCATGCCGTGTGGTGCTACCTAGGCACCCCTGGAATGGATACCTGTTGTGGGTAAAAGGTATATGAGGTGGTCCTGGGTGTGAACCTATGATGGGAGGAGCCCAGGATGGAGGTGCTGTGGTGGCACGATAAATGGAAACCCTGATGAAGACATTCTGGCTTGGTCATCCCTAAGGACTTACTAGTACTCAGATTCACCGGGAAGCCTTACGTACCACTCGCCCTATATGGTACGGGACGGCCGGACTACTTGGTAGGATATTGCCACTACTGCTAGGTTGATAGCGGATAGTGTAAGGAGGTATGGGGCATAGAGGATTTTCCCCCACACCCTTCTGAGACTTCATGGAGACCTTGTGGACTCAGCTCATGACTCACAGTTTCAACCACCCTAGACTAGACTTGGGGTGTACTAGGGCTGAATGGTAGAGTGGCATTATCTTAGGCTAGCAAGCGGCCGGAATCAGCCCAGTTGACGACGGTCAGCGAGGAAGGCAGATCTTGTGGTTATGTAAAACCTCTGCAGAGTGTATGGTTGATCGATCGATACATGTGATGACCTATCAGCTATGGACCTTTCCTAGGTTTCGCTTAAACTAGATAGTGAGATGAGTCCTTCTCTTCTTCCCCTGTGAGAAAGTGTCGATCATAGCCAGGGGCTACGGGCCTTGAGACAGTGCTGAGAGGGAGTTGGCCTATCAACTGAGTGATGGTATGGTTATGGTATGGTGATGGTGTGGTGATGGTGGTATATCGATCCCAGGATCGAAACCTGGCTCTAGAATGGAAATGGGGTGGAATGTGTGTGGGAATGGTGTTAAAACTTGACCAACTACTATTATATACTTGATATGCTAATGCATAGGAAACCCCAGCCTTATAGGTTCCTTTTGATTACATCCAACATGCATCCAATTTTCACAAAGCAATGCTCATAGGGTTGGGAGTGGCCAGTACAAATCGTATTGATAAATTTTGGCACACAGGTTCTGCTGAGGAGTATAGCTCCAAGGAGTTTGATGGATGAGGGGTTCATGCCTACGCTCGAGTTTGGCGATCTTATCTTCAAGCTGTTCTGAATGAATGCTACTTTTGATTCTGCCAATGCGGCGATGTAATAAATTATGTAATTCCGCACTATTTGTACTCTGATATTATCGTTGTATGGATGTGATATTCGACTGGAATTTGGGTAATATGATCTACAACGGTCTTATTACACTTCGATGCTGTGGTTTTCCCTTTGCGGAAATCAGGGTCGTTTCACCTTGCTTTCTCCATTCGTTCCCTAGTCCTTTCCGAGCAGGCATCCCCGATCGATTAGTCCTAGTCGGTTCTGGTCACGCTAGTCGGAGAAGAGCCATGAGTAGGGCTTTGGCACATCCCCGATCGGAGATGCGGGTCGGAGTTAGAAGTAGTGCTTTGGTCAGGCCTTCCGGTCAGAGAGGCCATCCGAAGGTGGGCTAGAGACCAAAGCGAGTGCTCAAGTCGGAGAGGTGGGCCATAATCAGAAAATGGGCGTTGTTCCTCCTCGGCCAGGCCTCCCGGTTGGAGATTCAATCGTCCCTTTGGCCGGTCATTTTAGGTACTTGGGCCGAACCTTTGTTGGGAGGTCGGTCCATGAGGGACCCTAGGATTATGAACCCGACAGGAGCCCCCGAGCCCTCGGACAATTCGGGTAGAATCATCTGGGGTTTTTTGTCTTGACGGCGGGTGCGTGCGAGCGCACCCGCGGGTGTAGCCCCCGAGCCCCGGGCGATTCGGGCAGAATCGTCTAGGAGGTTTTTCTTGTTACCAGCAGGGGAAGTTTCATTTTGTTGGTGGGTGCGCGCGAGCGCACCCGCGGGTGTAGCCCCCGGGCGATTCGAGCAGAATCATCTGGGGGTTTTTTCAGTGGGCGTGTGTGTGTTTTTTTTAGTTGAGACGGAGTCATTAACCAAGGTGTTGTTGCACAACCAAGGCATTTTAGTTTTTGGATCAAGTGAGGTAGAGCTCGTGGATCCTAGCATCGGTGCGCGCCGTGGGATCAGCCGAGATAGTTAGTTTAGGGATCGGTCGAGATGGAGCTCGCCGGTCCTAGCGTCGATGCGCACTATGGGATCGGGCGAGTCAGAGTCATGGATCCTAGCCTCGGTGCAACCCGTGTAGCTGAGGTAGTTAGTTAGTTAGTTAGTTTTGGGATCGAGCGAGCCAAAGCTCACGGATCCTAATGGGGCGAGTTCGGGGTCGCAGACCTAGGCGTTTGGTGTGCAATCGAAGCATAGCTGAGTGGATGGGGTGAGTTTGGGGTCATAGACCCAGGCGTTTGGTGTGCAGTCGAAGCATAGCCGAGTGGATGGGGCGAGTTCAGGGTCGTAGACCCTAGCGTTTGGTATGCAGTCAAAGCTTAGCCGAGTGGATGGGGCGAGTTTAGGGTCATAGACCTAGGTTTTTTATGTGCCTTGAGCCCCCGAGCCCTGTTGGGCTTTTGGTAGGGGTCGGTTTGAGTTGTGTGTGTTACCCCATCCTCGTTTTCTCACAACTAGAGAGGCTGAGTTTTGTCCCTTGTCCTGATCGCTCGGGCTCGAGTGACACGCTTGGTGAGCTCACTAATGGGTATGATCGAGTGGAATCCAGGTCCATCATTTGTGATGGGGTCGGCATAGCCCTCTTGTGACATTCCACTGCTCCTTTACCTGTAACCCAGCAGATGCCTGGGTCATTTCGGAGACCGACCCGGGTGGCCTAACGGCCTCCTCTCGATGGAGATTCTATGGGCTTGGCAGAGGTTTAGGGTCGAATGAGAAGGTTGAGATGACCCTGTCTGCTTTGGGGCAGACTGGGTGAGGGCCGTACGCGTTTTCTTCCCTGGCTTTGTTTGACATGGGGTGGCCTCAAGATCTCCATGGCCTAGCCTTCGAACCCCAGTCGGTCATTGCTCATGTCAAATGAGGCAACTGCTGCTCCATGACGCAACACGGAGCGTTGTGATGCATTTTACTGCACGTGCGATGGCTTAGTTCCTGAGCCCCTGGGTGGTTCAGGGCCCAAATCATCTAGGGGGCACGGGCGTATGGAATGAATGCGTGTATGGTTGTATGAAATGATTATAAAGAAATAGCAGGGGTTGGTAGTGCTACCTTGATGACTCGAGTGACTTCAGTGGTGACGTACCACCTGAACCTGGACTTCGCCACTATCTACAGCGGGTATGTCGACGGTTTGAGCACGAAGGATATCCAATTGCTTAGGGAGAGCTTACTACCGCACGCACGGTTGGTGACAGAGCAAGTCTCTACGTAGTGGGTGATGGATGTCCACCATGAAGACATGACCAGAAGCGTGTGTTGGGAGGACATCACCTAGCCTACGGATGGCACGGAGCCTAGGTCATAAGTGGACATCATCCTGCCTTCAGCTAAGCTGAATGTGGTCCCATCAAGGACTAAGCAGCCCGCGCCTTCGCCAGTCGTACCGACAGTAGATGCCACCGAGCCACCCCAATAGCTTGTAAAGTATAAGTAGTTTAGTAGATGTAAAAAGTTTAAGTTCATGGGGGATCCCCCGTGTAAATGTTCTTGTGTACTCAATGACGACAATCGATTTCATTTTTTATGATGGAGTCACTCCGTTCAGGGAAGCTTGTCCCTTTCGTTCTTTAGTTTTCCCTTAGCATAATTTTGTTTTTTATTCTTTCTTTCTCATACTTGCATGTTCATCCCATAGGCTGCAACCATAGGAGCCTAGGGCATGGCCCACGAGGCTCAGTTGCTCGTAATCGTAGGTAAAGGCGAGGTGCGATCGGTCGGGATATTTTAAAGCAAATCTACGTAAGGCAATTTAAAGGAACAAACTACCCTTTTGTTCGAGTAGGAAGGAGTTTCACCATATGATAGTAAACGAAAAAGAGAGGCAGTAGTACACCCTCGTGGAGCCCCCGAGCGACTAGGGCCGAAAAGTGTTCGGGTTGAGGTGCTCTTATAGGAGCAAACGCTAAGTAAACAATGGTAAGACAGAATTTTTAGGGGAAGAAACAACATAGCTGTTCCAAGCATTTGGTGAGAATGTCGTCCTTTAGTCGGTAGGTGTCTGGTCGGATCACTTCAACCTTCAGTCATCTAGATCCTTGTCCGCTATGCCCCCTTTCTTGGCCGCTGCTTCTTTGCCTTTTTCTGCCTTTGGCCCGCCGGCCTATCGCAAAAGGTGCTTGAGGAGCTCGTAGTCCTTGTAGAGGTGTTTGATGGGATAGGTGTGGTTGGTGAATGGGCTCTCCATGAGCTCATGGAAGTGGCCCAGAAGGTCCTGCTGGGGCTGCTTGCTCGTGTGATCAGCCATGGTGACCAACGCGGAGTTGGCCAATCGGCAGTGATCTTTTCTGTTCTTTTTCCCCCTCTGGGTGGAGGGGCCCTCATCCTGATCCTGGCGCTTGGCCTTGCCTTTGCCTCAACCTCTGTTGGAGCACTGCGGGAGCGGCGCTCGCTGGATGCATTGGTCAAAGGCCCATGGTCCTAGGCCATCCGGGCTAGGACTCTAGTCGCCACTGTGAGCGTCTCGGTTCGGCCTGAGCCGCTCATGTACAGGCAGTCGATGCGGAGCGGTCGCCAAGTCAAGATGAGGCGTAGGTGCGGCCTCTTGTGCCATGCTTGGTGGTTGTAGCGGTGAGCGGGTGGAGTGACTCGTCTGCTATGTCCCCATTCCCCTAGTGGGGAGAGAGGCCATGAATTGGTATCATGATACAGAGCTCTCCGCCTATTGAATGCCGGCGGTCTCCACTAGTGCCCGGAGGTTTCGGTGGATTACCTATTCCTAAGGGTCGTTCGGCTATGGAAGGCCGTGTAGAAGCATTGTCGTAGTGGTGATGTTCTGATTGGCCTGAGTGAACTATGGGGGATCGGTTCCTCTGTCCATGGTGTTGTGCTAGACCCAACGGGTGTGACCCCAGGCGCCGCTCACCAGTTTATGCGCATGCTGGTGTAGTCGGTGGCTAGTGCAGCCACTATTGTCATAGTTCCTCGCCGTGCTCCTGAGTGAGCTTAGGGGTTTCCACATGAGGGTCCTGAGGGGTGTGAGTCTACAAGGACTCCATTACCACCGATTGCTATCCCGGAGCGTCTGCCATAGCGCACTCTCGAGACGGACGGTGGCTAGGCGCCATGTCGTCGATGCTGGAGCCGTCACTCTCAACATCATCATCGAGGTCGAGGAAATAGGTAGGAGCATAGCTCGCCATCCCCATGAATTTGGACATGAGAGGGGGTGGCACCGGCATCCTTCGGAGCCCCCGAGCGTATGCGTCCACGGGCGATGTGAGGCCGTAGGGAAACCGGTCTTATCACGGTCACGGCGGGGACAACGAGGTCCCTTTGGGTAATCAGCGGAAGATAGAGAATAGCAAGTAAATAACAGCATGTACATTACTCATAGTGGGATTTGAGCAGAGAGTTTGCTCAGAATGAAGCGCAAATGCCTCGTTGTTGAAGTCGTCACGCGTCCTGGAGCTGATGGAGGGCGCCCCTCTGATGGGCGCCGGAATGAGTGCCTCCTCGCGGAGGTGTAGTATGCCGAGCTGGTCAATGACGAAGTCTAGGCTTCCAAAGAGGGAGCCCTGGAACAGCTTGGAGATGGGTGGAACCCACATCCCAACAGGTGGGAGTGTAGAAAACTCCAGTGAATCGAAGCGAGTCATATCGCCTAAGCCCGCCATGGCAAAGGTGGCAGAAAAGTGGGCCATCCGATGACCAAAAAGTGTTGAACGTACATCGTCTTGCCCACGGACGGTGCCAACTGTCAGTGCAGAAAGTGACCAACAAGTAAATATTTGTAGTTTTGTCATATGTTGTGATCGAAGGTGGCCTAGCACTCAATGACACAGGGTTTATACTGGTTCAGGCAACGTGCCCTATGTCCAGTTTAAGTCAGTTGGTGACTTTATTCCTGAGCCCATGTGGGGGTATGGCCCCCGGTATCCATAAGACAAGACATGGGCCGCACCATCAGAGGTGGCCCAGCCCACAAGATCAAGGCATGCACGGCGCTGCTCGGCATGCACCGCAAGTTATTGTATAGTACCAAATAGGATACTTTCCTTATAACCCTGCCCCTCCAGAGTATATAAGGAGAGGCAGGGGTCCCCTAGTGGATAGATCGATACATCTCATACTCAATACAATACACCAAAGACACAGGACGTAGGGTATTACGTCAATTAGATGGCCCAAACCTATCTAAATCACTGTCTCTACGCCCTGTGTCACCATCCGGTTCCTGATCACGTGCACCTCCACCGATCAATCTACCATCGCGGGATAACCCTCGATGGACTGTTGAGCATCTTTTGTCGACAGCCCAGGTGCTCAAAGTTTGCAGTGGGGTTACAAATGATAAGGAGAAAGATGGGGGGCACAAGAGGTCTGATCGAACTCTGATCGGAAGGGCCGAGAGTGATGGGAGCCCCGCTATGAGCAAAGTGTTCAAGCGTGTGTTTGTAGTTTGAACCTGGCGGCTCTATGGTTGTGTACTAGTGAACTTGATTGATCTGATGAATCTAGATCAACTTAACTTTGTTGGGAGAGAGTGCATCCCCTTTTATAGATGAAGGGGATGGCCTTACAAGTGAGAGGGAGAGAGTATGTATGCTACTGAGTCTTGTTGACCACGCCGGCGGGTATAGGATGATGGGTGGCGCCCACAATACTGTTGAATGTCATATGCACGTGGGAGGTGGTGTTGTCTTCTTCGGGTATGGCAGACGTCGGCGCCTGCCACACTATTGATACCTGGAGGCATGCCAGGGGTTTTACCATGTTTGTCCGGTACAGTAAAAGCCGGCGCCCACAACACTGTCAATGCCTAGAGGCATGTGGGGGGGCCCACCATATAGGAGTTAATGGCGCCCACAATACTGTAGGGGAAAATGTCGGCGCCTACAACACTATTTGGACTCTGTTGTGCTAGGGAGGTTACAGAGTACTATTTCTACAGGTGTATAGGGTACGGTCCCTGGTATCGTGGTTTGACTTGTGCGCCATGCCTTGCTTTCTCCGTTCGTTCCCTAGTCCTTTTCAAGCGGGTGTCCCCGATCGGTTGGTCCTAGTCGGTTCTGATCACGCCAGTCGGAGAAGAGCCATCAGCAGGGGTTTGGCACATCCCTGGTCGGAGATGCGGGTTGGAGTCAGAAGTAGTGCTTTGGCCAGGCCTTTCGATCGGAGAGGCCATCCGGAGGCAGGCTGGAGATCGAAGCGAGTGCTCCAGTCGGAGAGATGGGCTAGAATGGGAAAGCGGGCGTTGTTCCTCCTCGGCCAGGCCTCCCGGTTGGAGATTTGATCGCCCTTTGGCCTGTCATTTTAGGTACTTGGGCCGACCCTTTGTTGAGAGGCCGGTCTGTGAGGGACCCCGAGTTTATGAACCTGACACAAACCAATATGGCAACCCAAGTACCTCATAGTTAGAAAACTGAATGTTTGAGGTGATCTTGGTATCCATGTCGTGCTTTAGAACCCTTTGACCATCTTCAAAGAAACAAAAAAGAATTGATACAATCAAATTTTTATGATTTGACTCCAAAATAGAGCTATATATCAATCAACTCATAGATTAACCTGTATCACAGAAGATAGTGTAATTCTAAAATCTTGTAATTGATGATATAAGCTCATTGTTTGGGATCTTCTCCATAGAATAAGAAAGCACTCTAGCACTCTAGCACTTGACCAGTTCATGTGCATATCCTTAATAAGGGCACACCTCTCTTTTACAGTTTGCTGATATGACTCCATTACTTCAGCTCTGCCTTCACACAACTTTAACTCAATGAGGTAAGAAAAAAATCTAATAAATAAATGAAACAAGTCAATACTAACCTCTTCCAATATCCTGCTTTCTACAAGTTGGGGTCCATTGAGTTCCAAAGCTGCAAAGTAGCAAGTGTCTTCTAATATCCTGCTTTCTACAAGTTGGGGTCCATTGAGTTCCAAAGCTGCAAAGTAGCAAGTGTCGAGACCAAGAAGAGTTACTAATAACTTAGTAGCTAGATAATCTGTTCCCAATGGAAACCAGCGTTAGTGCACTATTGGCATAATGTGTCTGTACGCAAAACTAAAACAAGAAATACATCACAAAGCCATTAACCACCAGTAACATCAGTTAAACACCAAATGTAAATGCAACAAATTTCACTAATATGTGTTTCCTCCATATCAAACAAAATAATGAGCAGTAAGTATTTAGAAATATTATCATTCAGCCTCACTACTAGAAATGTAAAACATTCCCAAACCAAATATTTGGTCATAAAAGGATGGACAAAATGCATGTATTACATCAGATTTCAGATTGTACAAACTGCTAATGGAAGCATTTATATGAGGACAAGTTAATTAAATTGGATCTAAAATGGTCAAGATGGATAGATGAGAAGAGATGCCTACCTGTGGTCTGCGATTAATAAGTTGTTCACTGAAATTTGTATCAAATGCCATGGAAGTGCTATGGAGTCTACATCAAAATCCTGATTAGTTGGAGCAACTTCTTTTCTCAGACCAAGCCTATTTGTAATCTAGCTCCAGATGCCATTGCTTCTATTGAAGACTGGATAAACTGTTTCTAAAGTCCATAAATCTGACTGCATGATTCTGCAAAAAGAATCAGAAAGGGATAAATCAGATAATTCTTCAGTGTAAAAATAGAGTGCAAAAATATTTATCAGATTGGAAATCAAGCTCAGAAACAATGAATTCATAGATGGAAAATTATTAGTTATTTGCATATAGGGCGGCAAGATTTAACTTGAACTGGCAGCCCTCGGTGAGCCATGCCTGAAAACTTTACCCTAAATTATGTTATTACTTTTGAGACAACAAAAAACCAAAACCTTCTCCTTAAACTGAGTATATTTAGTTTAGTTGCTTAGAACTACGGTTTAAAAAGATTACCTATGTGTTTTTTATCATAAACATGTGTGTGGAACTTGACAAAATTTGCACCAGCAATATTCTGCGTATAATCTAGATGGTTAGACAAAAAAAAGCTGACCTATATCCTAGGTGCTGGGTTGTGGCCATATCCCGTGTGACATGATTTTCCAAAGATAGAGTAATTGTGTTGCTAACAATAATCTGGTAGCATGCATGCGTCACAGGATACGGGGTTAAGCAAGAACCTCCAAAATAAAAAAGCAATCTAGGACAAACTTTTTAGTAATACCTTCAGTTTTCACTGAAGAAAGTAGAAAAAATTAGATATATATGGTTCTGTCATTTAGGATGGAGAAGAAAAAGAAATTACATGGTCCAATTACTTGGTTATCTGAGTCAATCTGCAACGGCAAGGAACAAAATCATCCCATCACCTACCCGGGACTAAAAAATTCAATGAATAATCTTTCAGTATAGTGCTATCTGAACCCTGAATGATTCAAATATGAATACACATGTGTCAACAAACACACAACACTCCCTTCCAATTGTTAGCAGATGAATGGTGAAGCTACCGATTGAATAGACAAAAAAAAACATTCAACCTAAATAGATGAAAAAATAACATTGATGGCTGTGAAATCTCGATTAAGTGTGCTTCATGATTTAGTCATGCAGACCCTTCGAGGCGGCAAATCAGAATTTTATTAGGTCCAGAAAAGGATAAACTTGGACTGACCTATTGTTTGCCCTAGTCAAGCATTAGAAGAGCACGTGCGCCTAAATCTATACTGAATTGAGATCCTTTTCCTCCTCTTTATTTTGTTTTGTTTGTTCCTCTGCATACCAATTGTCGGACAGTGAACAGTGAATGGAGGCATTGATTAAATAGATAGATTGTGTTAAAGAAAAAGAAGCCCAACAAAATCAATAAATTGACAGGAGAGGACTGCTCAAAATCAATAAATCGATGGCACAAAACCAGTCAGACTTGTAATTGTTCCATCAGTTCATGAGACAAAAAAAGAAATTGGTAACTGATCATAACATTCGATGATTTTGAATCTAAAAATCGACAATCAAACCACTTAGCTTACAATTGCCGGACCTGAACAATAGGCAGGAGTGAAAACAATCTTGAAATGCCATATCATGAATAGTAGGGCACTTAGCAACACCTAGACTGACCTTAGGACAGCCTGAAGTGTTGTAGGGGACGTACATTGGGCTGGGCGACAGTAGCGCGTGATAGAGGTGAGCGACGGGCAGTGATGCCAGCTCTTCAACACACGTTCTCACACGAAATAAGATATTGCTGCCATATGAATTTTCTTGACTGAAATTAGAGGGATTGAAACTTTAGCTAGCATGAATCCCAAACAAACCTAGCAAAATTACAGGGATTGAAATTACAAAGTTTCAATTTGGTCAGAAAGCAAGTTGTTGGGTTGAGTCAAATTTATAAGGCAAAGGTGTTGCTGCATCCTTTTTCAGTGAAGGCTGGTTGCTAGTACAGGCGAGGTGCATCTATAATCTATAAACATAATAACAAAATGTCTACTTATTTACTTGGCATGAAAAATTAGCTAGGACTGTAAGAGGTGAAGGGAAATGTTTAGAGCCACACTAATCAATTGACTGTATATTTCTGTTTTTTGTTTGGAGGCAACAGGCAAGGGCGTAGATAAAAAAAGGCAAGGGCATCATGCAATGGTTCAGTAATTACCTCATCTACTGATATTTATATGGTTGCATCTACCGTTAATACATGAAGAATATGACTTCTACGATCAATGAAGGATTACCTGATTAGCCAACCTTGGGAGGCGCAACCCTAAAATGATGCAAGGCGTGGTAGGATGCAGTCATATAAGCAGGTTCCAATAGCACCTCATTCACACAGCCTTTTCAGCATTAGAGTAGGAACCTGATTAAACAAAATTTGCATGATCTCAAATATGCAGATACGATCTTATGGTAGTGTTTCTCATGCTTATCCTATTAACATCAAATCATTCAATGTGTAGGGAAAGTTGAAGCAAAAAAAGTCATTAAGAATAGGATAAAATCATAAACCACACCTGAATACCTAATAAAGCAGTTGCGGTAGGGGAAAGGCAGTGCCGAGGGCCTCTTCGCACTCGTCCACCTCCTGGTGTCTAGCGGTCGGCGTCGTGTGGCCTCTTTGCACTCGTCCGCCTCCTCACGTCCGGCGGTCGGTTCGACGTCATGGCTGGCGTATTGTGCGTCAGGGCGCGACCGCGTGACTGGCAGCGATGGGACGACACCATCCCTGGCGAGTGAGGCCGACGGTGAGCAGGTGGATATCGCCTCTCCCTAGGCCATAGCGGCTGGAGCTTGCCTCTTCACACTCGTCCGCCTCCTGGTGTTCGGCAGTCGGTGTCAACGGTGGCGGTGGGTGAGCTGATCATGGCCGACATCGTGGCGGCAGTTTTGCTTTCCACTACCTCCTCCTATCCTGTCTCATGTAATGAAAAAACAATCCTTAGGCAAACTGAGGCAATCACACGACCTTGCTGAGTTGAGACCGGCGATTGCTATAGGGCGATCGTGACTTTCTTTCTTTTTTCTGAGCCGGTGATCGTTACTTCCTTTAGTAAGAGAAAGGAAAACCGGAGAGTGAGGGAGAGAACCATGTGACGCACACCGGGTGAGGAAGAAAAAAATGGAGAACCCCTCGACGCAGGGTGAGCATTACGTAGCTAATCGTGCGGAGCGGAGATCGTAGGTTCGGCAGACCGACAACCCAAAGAATTTTGTCGCATGAAAAGTTGACCACCTTTTACTCTTTATAGTTGTGAGAGATAGTTTATTCTCTCATATAAGTAACTATATGTCATCTAATTTTATTCTAAATGATCCATGATTCTAGTATCAACGAGCGGGGTATATTTAGTATAAATAGAAATAGGCAACTAAAAGATGCACGACACGTACATGGGATGGGATCACGCAAGTAAATATCTCCTATAACTAAAAAGAACAAAGCATAGACATTTTTTGGTGCGACATTTATTTTGGGTCTACCTCTCTGCCAACGACGTGCGACCGTGACTCTTCTTCTTTTGAATCACCGGCAGGTGGGACCGAATCGTCCGTCTCGTCACACCCAATCCTCCTCGTGTGATGCCTCCTCCTCCTCCTCCTCGTGCGACACCCTCATGAGACCGCGAGACCATGGCCTCCTCCTCGCAATGCTACCACCTTGTGCAACGTCCTCGCGAGACCTCATGACACCACGGCCTCCTCCTCGTGACCTTGGCTCCGTCCTCCTCAATCCCGATCCATCGATCGGCCTGACGCCACCGGACGCTGGAGTTGCATCGCCGATGCCACAAGATGCCACCAGATGCAGCAGGATCGCCAGGTGTGCCAATCCTTTCTCATCCCTTCCTGCTGTGCAAAAGTGTGAAACCGAGCACCGAACCCTAATCCTTCGACGCTGCCGAATGAGGCCACCTCTAGGATAGCCCACCAGCGCGCTCCTTCCTTATCGATCCCTCAGTCCTCACCCTCTCACCACCACCATCAGCGCCGCCAGCATGCATTGCCCTCACACTTGCCCTATAGTTCGTGGACCATCGGGAGCTCACTTGAATCCCCTCGATTTGGCACACCTGGGCGCCACCGCAGAGAACGACTCGACATCCCTGCTCCTGGCCTCCCCTAGCAGGCATCCTCCGGCTCTGGCATGGAGAGCACCTCATACTCCCTCCAATCCCCTCGATCCAGCACACCTGCAATGCCGCCACGGAGAGCGCCTTGACACCCCTAGCTCCTAGCCTCCCCCGGCGGGCATCCTCTGGCTCTGGTGTAGAGAGCGCCTCTACATCCCTGCTCCTGGCCTTCCATCCGCCGATGGCTGGTGCCCTCCACCGAACCTATCGGTGTTTCAAATAAACACCAACTAGTAAATTTATATTTGTTGCGCGTTAGGCTCGGATGGTGTACTAAAGGACACAAGGTTTTTACTGGTTCGAACAGAATGTCCCTACGTCCAATTTATTGTTGCTCATGTTATTAGTACCAAAAAAAGGTTCGTAGTAGGGGGTACAAACAGTCGAGAGAGGGACAGGTCCCAAGTCTCTGATGGAAAGGTCAAAAGGATGCCAAGAGCTCGGTTGCCGCTTGGCTATGATTTGGTTTTCTATCAACTGGATAGTTTAAAGGCAACCCTGGTATCCTGTTTATGGGGATTCATCTAGGGTCAGCCCAGTTGAGACTTGTTTGTGGATCGAGACTCCTTTAAGGCTTGTGCGCCTGAGTTCTAGCTATTCGTGCGCCTATCCCTTGTTGGGATGACCGTCGGAATTGTTGGGCCAGCCCTCAAACTCCTAGGCCTAGGCGGGCTAAAGAAATGCTTTTTGACCCACATCCCCTCTATGGGAAAAGAGTCTTGGTCTGCTCAAGAAGGTGAAATGTCCGGCGCGATTATGGTGGGAAAGGATAGGGATCGTGGGCGCATATCCCGCGATGTGACGTGGTGGTGTATCGTGGTAGGCTCGGAGACCTAGGCGGGTAGTTGCTCTTCTCGCATCCGTTGCCCCTATAAAACCAAGGGGTTTGCCCCTAGGGTTCCGTACTTTGCCTCCTCACCTTTGCATCCACAACCTCCATTGCCTATCGCCTGAGCCTCTCGCACCCGCATCACAGCCGCCGTCAAGCTCGCGCCCGCATCGTAGCCATCATCAAGCTCACATCCACCCCCTCCCAATCATTCAATGGAGCCATGGTGCAAATCTGACATTACCCCTCAACGCCTAGAGGGCCTCGTTTGTCGTGGCCTCCTTTGCCCACTGACCGCCGCTGAGGAGTGGCGGCTGCCTGGTAATGAGGATGAGCCACCACCGCCCAAAGGGTATGTCGTGTCCTTCGCTCACTTACACGAGCGAGGATTTGCCATACCTACCCACAAGTTCCTTCATGGGCTGTTGGATTACTACAAGGTGGAGTTGTAGCACCTTACTCCCAATGGGGTCCAGCACATTGTGGCATTCATCGCCCTATGTGAGGGGTTCCTGGGGATTTGTCCCCACTTCGTCCTATGGCGGTATCACTTTGCCGTCAACCTTTTGAAGAAGCAGGGCGAGAAGCAAGAGCTGAGCGTGCCGATGGGATGCACCGACATTCATCTTCGCAACAAATGGGTGAATGAATACCCGTCGATGCATCTGTTGACCTCCAACAAGGGGTGGCATTTGCATTGGTTTTACATCAAGGACGACATCGTCGCCCCCTTGCCAGCGTTCTCCGGGCACATCGTTGAAGTGGTCCTAGGGTCATGGAAGTGGGGTGTCCTAGACAAAGACAAGAAGAAGATCAAGGACCATCTCACCACCCTCGAAATTCTGAAGGAGAGGGGCATGAAGGGATCAGGGGTCATCAGCGCCAACCATACACGGAGGGTGGTGCTGCTGATGAGCTGCGCGCTTCCCCTATATCTAATGGTGCTCAGGGCATCGCTCGAAGGGACGGCACTTGTCGACGAAGCGCTCCCCCCACCAAAGTGGCATAGCGCATCAAGGAGGCGATGGAGCCTTCAAAGGACAATATCAGCGTTGTCCTCGATTTCATATATCCGGTGCTAAGGCATCCCCCAATGCAGCTAGAACTGGGGTTCATCGATTTTGTTAGTTCTCTTTCCCCGTGCCTCCTTTTTACTTTAATTTCCGGCCCCTTGATGCTGACCTCGGGATAGCGGGACCTACCGAAGAGACTCATCTTCATGGATAGCCCGGCTCTGCTGCTGAAGGATCAGCTCATGGTGATGGCGAATCACACCACGACCGAGTGGGATAGGAAGACCAAGGAGCTCAAGAGGAAGAAGATGCTACAGAAGCAGCAAGCACAAGAGTGAGGAGAGGAGATAGACAGTGACGACAACGATGAGGAGAAGTTTGATGAGGTAGTTACTAATGTGGAGTGGGATGTCCTGGAGGGTGAGGATATGCTGACAGGTACCCACTTGTCCACGCAGGGACCCTTCTCGTTCCATGTGGGGGAAGTGAGTCCATGAGGCCAGATCTGCCACCGCGCTCGGGGTGCCGGTGGAGGGGGGTGGCTCCACTGCTGTGCCTCACGAGCTAATAGGGGCAGGCAGATCTGCCGCCATGCTCGAGGTGCCGATAGAGAGGGGTGGCTCCGTCGCCGTGCCCTCAAAGACAAGGGAGATGAGCCCCTCTGCCTAGGAGCAGGGGGCAGGCTCAAAACGGTCCTACCTAGATGAGTTGGAGCAAGAAACTGGGGGTTCATCCCCAAAACGCCCCTACCGCCCAACAGCGCCAGCGTAAGTCATCGATTCCTCTATTTTCTATTTTTCTATTTTTTAGTGTGACCTTGTGCCTCTTAACTCTTGTGAGTCTTACGACGGGGCCGTTCTTTGGCGCTGGCACCCAAGAAGAGTGTTGCTCTTTCAGGTGGAACGGGTGTCGTCGCTCGACATCGCTCCTATTTTGGGCAGGAGTGGAGCCAATGTTGTGGCCTTGTTGGCTAGTCAGGTGCCGCCTGTGGTGGTGCCCGTGCCCTCGGTGGGTCAAGTAGGCACCAGGGCTGAAGAAGCACCCTTGGGGGTCACCGAGCAAATGGCGACGGAGGTGATTTCTCTACCTATGTCGGAGAGGACGGAGCTGCCACTTGCGCTTGTGGTGCCCTCTACGGTGGGCGTGGCACCACAAGCGGAGGTGGCCATGACTGTGACAAGCCAGGCATAGCCGGATGCAGCCACAGTGGTGTCCGGGGGAGCGGCGCAATCCGTGCCACCGACGGCCTAGGTGACGGCGCCCGAGGTAGGTCAAACTGAGGGGGACATGGCTAGAGGGTCCCCAAGCATCATGGCGGGGGTGGAGAGGACCAGTGGGGGTCGCCCTCGGCCCTGATGTCAGGGGGTAGCCGCTCACCCACGTGGGGTGAGCTACCACTCTAGTGGATGAATCCCTGAGACCCAACATCGACTCTCTTCTCGCTCGATGATGCTACCTAGAGCATAGAGCGGGAGAGTCTCGATGAAGGGATCTCGGCTATGATGGATGTCTTGAACCAGGCCAGGGGCATCCTACGTGACGTCATCATTCCCAATGGCTAGGTATTCGCTTGATCTCCCCCTCGCTTTCTTCTTTCTTCATATATGTTTGTATTTTTCACACTGGTCTTCTTTTCAGTCCCTCATTGCTTGTAGCCGAGAGAAATCCCAATTGCTCCATGAGCAGAAGGTGGAATGGGACCGCCTCACTGAGGAGGCTCGGCTACATGGAGATGTGAGCACCCAGCTTACTGCCACCCAACAGTAGGAAGCTGAGGCATGTTGAGACACGGAGGAGGTCCATGGGATGTTCTAGGACCTATCGGTGAGGGTGCAGTAGGACGAGGAGGAGGCCGCCAGGGTCTAAAAGGAGTGGGATGAGCTGCTCTAGAAGGATGCCAAGGCCTACCAGCAGGCCATCGACCTCCTAGAAGAGCTAGAGAGGGAGCGGAATCTCAAGCTGGAAGCCGAGGAGACGTCCATAGCCCTATAGTAGAAGGCAAATCTAGATGCCGAGGTGGTTGGTTGGCTATGCAGGGAGCGAGACGAGCTATGCCAGACCATAGAAAGACTTCGCTCGGAGCACGACATGGCCCGTGAGGAGCACAACCAGGTCATCGGAGAGCGCAATGAGGCACGTCAGGGGGTTAGCTCCCTCCGGGCAGATCTTGGAGCCACGGTGACCCGAAGGCTGGAGGCCGAGAGCATCTCTACCGGGCTAGGCACAGAGCTCACCAAGGTGTGGGGGATTCTTCAGGCCAAGAGTGATGAGCACGATCTCCTGCGTACTACCGTCGAGGTGGTTTTTGATGACCTAGGGGTGGCGTGGCCAGAGGAAACTAGCTCACTCGTGGCCCGTGCCGTATATATCACGACGCGGGTGCGCCAGTTTGAGGAGAACGCTTTTCACGCTGGGATCACCCAAGCCTTTGTTGTTGCCCGCTCTCATTATGATCAGGAAATTAACTTGGAGGCAATGAGCCTCAGCTTCAAGCCTAACTACAAAAACTCTGAGCTGGATGAGATTGAGAAGGCGGTGACTCCTATTGTGTAGATCCTGGTGAACAGGCTGAAAGACATAGTTCTCCCCTCGAGGAAGTAGTTTGTCGAATGAGTCTGATAAACACTTATCTGTAATCTATGGACAAGTGTCGATACTTTTATGTCCAAAAATAGTTTCATAATTTTGTTTTGTAATTTTGTTTTGTTTGTTTGATCTTACTTTCTTCCCTTTTGCAATCGAGAAAAAAGGTTTCTGCGATCCGACCCTTTCGTTCGTTAAGACCATAGGGCCCAAGGTGTATAAGGGGGAAATTTTGATTATGCTGGTGAGAAAAGTTACCGTAGCCGTCGGGGCATGGGCTTTTTGCAATCTTACCAGGCATGCTCGTTTATCTATTCTCCCAAACCTTGCCGCTAACCTTAACATGAGGAAGAGGTCTGATGCAACGACTATTTCCAAAAAAGGAGGCATTTATACCTTTATCAGCCCCTGAGTGAGATCCGACCCCTTGCGACCGCTAGGGCCAGATGTTACTAGAGACCGAAGCGAGGGTAGCGAACTTACTCTTGTTTTCGTATGTACCCCTTACTTAGGATTCTAACGATCGTTCCGTGACTATGTGTTTGGTCTTATTGCTGGCCCGGCCTTCCCAAGACCCTGCGCATGGCGAGGATTCAGTCAAGGGTCGGCTTGTTTTGTGACTGTCGCCCCGTCCGTAGTTTTTGCAACTGGAGGGGTTGAGGCAATGTCACTTGCCTCGATAGCTCGAGTGATGTGCTTGATGAGCTCGCTAATAGGGATGTTCGAACGAAATCTGATCCTATTGATTTGCGACAGGGTCGGCAAAGCCCTCAAGTGGCATTTCGTTGCTCCTTAACCTGTCTTCCAATAGATTCCCCTCAATGGGGATTCTATGGGCTCGGCTAGAGGCTGGATTGAACTAGAAGGTTGAGATGACCCTATCCGCCCCAATGTGGGTCAGGCAAAGGCCACTGAGGCTCATCTACATTTTCTCCCCTGGCTCTTGGTTGACGCGAGGTGGCCTCAGACCCTTCACGGGCCAGCCTTCGAACCTCGGTCACTCGATCTCATATTGAGCGACTCGAGCCCCCAAGCCTCTTGGGGTCTAATAGGGGTCAGCCATGTTTCTCGTGTCACCCTGTCCTTTGTTTCCGCAATTGGAGGGGCCAAGCTTACGACACTTGCCTCGATAGCTCAAGTGTCGCGCTCAATGAGCTCGCTAATGGGCATGTTCGTGTGGAATCTGGGTCCATCATTCGCTGATGGGGTCGGCAGAGCCCTCATGTGGCATTCCACTACTTCTTAACCCGCCTCCCGGTAGATGCCCGAGCTGTTCGATAGGCTCAGGTGGCCCATTGGCCTCTCCTCGATGGAGATTCTTTGGGTTTAACTTGAGGTTTAGAATCAAACGAGAAAGGTCGAGATGTCCCTATCTGCTTCTAAGTGGGGTCAGGCAGGACCACTGGGGCTCATCTTGGTGTTTCTCCCAAGGCTCTGTTTGACGCGAGGTGGCCTCAAGCCCTTTGCGGGTCAGCCTTTGAACCTCGGTCAGTTGCCGCTCATATCGAATGATGTGACTGCCACTTCGTGACACGACAGGAAGCATTGAGATGCAGCGATTGCATATGCAATGTTTTGGATGTATGGGATTAATGTATGATTTAATTGAAATGAAAGCGGGGGTTGGTAATGTTACCTTGGTGGCATGAGCAACAAGAAGCTTTTACCAGACATGTCCGTGTGGGGTTCAGGTCCGACGTTTGCGATGGGGCCGGCATGACCTGCACGAGCATCGCAATTTTTTGTTTCTGTCTCTTGGCAGCGATCTGAGCCGTTTGATTGACTTTAGGCGACCTGATAGCTTCTCCTTGAGGGAGATTCCACAGGCAGACCCCTCCAAACCCTTCTCGAGAAGGCGAATACTAAAGCTTGGGTATGGGGAACTGTGAATTCGATTATGCTGGTGAACAAGAACATAGTAGCCGCCGGGGCGTAGGGTCTAGCGATTCATCCAGTTTTACTAAAAGTTTTACACCCACACACTGTGTCTCTGGTTTTAAACGTAAGGAGGGGTCGGGCGAAGAGGATGTCTAAACAAGTAGACACTCTCAGCAGCCCCCGAGCGATGTCCGTGCCCCTGCTGTTGCTAGGGTTGGAAGCTCGGTAATGAAATTAACACACAAAGTAAGTAACCAGAGGTGCTTATCTTTCAGCGGCCGTTCATTCGTCATTTTATCTAGGCTGTCTGATCGACTCAGGAGGCCTGTTGGGCCCCCTTGATGGGGGTTCCATCATCGGGTCCTTCTAGGTCCTGCCTAGGAAGCGGAGAGTCGCCTGCATGTGGGTGCGCCCTGATTCTCGTGCCTGGCCTATGGTAGGAGTGGGCCATGCCCAGGCAATGTCTTGTTTGACCAGGTGATGTCTCATCGATTAGAGTGTGTCCCGTCGGTCCAGGTGCATCCCATCGGATTCCCGTCAGCATCGATTTCCCATCTGCATTGAATAGGGGAAGAGAGAGGGTTTTTTGTCCCAACCTTTCGCCTTTCCTCCGCTACTGCATCTCCTCCTTAAATAGGGGGAGGGAGGGGGTTCTCATCCCCATTCCTTCACCTACTCTCGAGCTGCTACCTCCTCTCCTTCTTCCTTTTCACTAAATGCGTTCATGTGTCGTAGCGGTTCCTAAGTGAGAGAGGGTAATGCTAGGGAGAGAAAAACTCACTGATCCGCTAGTGAATCTGGAGCATGATGTTGAGCTAGAGGTCATCCAACATAGATGAGATGGTGTCGGCTGCCTTTGCTGAGAAGCGGCTGCTTCCACCGAAGGAGGAGGCGCACTAGAGGGTGCTAAGCATCGTCGGTTTTGTCGTCATCCACAAGGCCTTCATCGGGATCGAGCCATACAGGAAGCTCTTCCAGTGAATCTTCTCCGGGCGAGTCTTGTCGGTGGGGAAGCTACCTAGGACTGTGTCAATGGGGGGTTTCACCCTTGTAGACGCGTATATTGGCCAGTTCATGAAGCTTGATGAGATGTCAGAGACATCCATCAGCCATGGTGGCCTTTCTTCGGTGGGAAGCGCCCCCCATCTAGGTGCCGTTGTTAGGGTTGTGGCTGATCACGATGGCATAGTCCCTGGATGCCCCGGTGAAGGTGCCACAGTCACCGACGTGGTGCTCGATGTTGCAGACAATGGCACCCTCAAGGATCCCTCGAAGCGGTAGGATGTTGCCGATGGAGAGCGTGGCGTGGCAACCATAGTAGTACTTAGAGTAGAAATGGTTAGAAACTGTAATCGAATAAGTTGTGGCGACTGTGTGAACAGTTTTATGTATTCATGATTACATCAGTCCCTTTTTGTGATGAAATCACTTTGTAAGTGATGAATTTGTGCAAGAATGAACATGTTCTCAAATTTTGTTATGGCAAATAGCTTTTTAGCTCTTCTCCCTCTTTTGGCAAAAGAGGTTTAATGCCTTCTGACTCTTCCCATAGTTACGGTCGCAAAAGACTCGGAGTGCGGGGGAGACAATTCTGATCACACTGGTGAGCAAAGAGACCTTAGCTGCGGGGGCATGGGTTTCCCACAATCCTACTAGTTATACTTAGATCTTGTCCCCGAAATCCTAGCCCTTAGGACTTACCGTGAGAAGAGAGGAAAAACACAGAGAATGTTCACAAGATAACATAGAGAATGTTTTTGCAAGGTAAACGTGCTTACCAGCCCCCGAGTGAGGTTCGACCCCTCGCACTTGTAGGGGTTGGAAGTCACAAAAGATCAGGGATTTTGATGACAAAACTGATAAGAGCAAGTATGTGTTTATTTAAGGGTAAAAACAACGTAGCTGCTCAATGTTCTAGGCGTTAGTGAAGACCTCGCCGTCGATGGTTTTCAACTTGTAGGCGCCTGGCCAGAGTACTTCCGCGATGACCTACAGCCCCTCCTAGGGTGGGGAGAGCTTGTGGCGGTCCTTATTGCTTTGCACAAGGCTGAGAATCAGGTCCCCGATGTTGAAGGCTCGGTCCCACACCCATCAGTTGTGGTACCATCGCAGTGCCTACTGATACTTGGCCAAACGGAGGAGGACAATGTCGCGAGCTTCGTCTAGCTGGTCCATGGCATCTTCATGGGATGCCTTGGCTCCCTGTTCATCATATGCTCTGATTCTTGGTGCTCCATAGTCGGGGTCTGTTAGGAGCATGGCCTTAGAACCATAGACCATGAAGAAGGGCATGTAGCCAGTGGCTCGGCTAGGAGTCGTCCTTAGGCTCCAAAGCACTGTAGGGAGCTCGGCGACCCAGCATGTGCCAAACTTATTCAACCGATTGAAGATCTTGGTCTTGAGGCCCTATTAGAACATGCCATTTGCGTGCTTGACCTGCCCGTTCGTTCAGGGGTGCACAACGGCGGCCTAATTGACCCGGATGTGTTGTTCATCATGAATCGAAGGAATTTCTTGCCGGTGAACTATGTGTCATTGTCTGTGATGATGGAGTTTGGAACTCCAAAGAGATGGATGATGTCGAGGAAGAATAGCATAGCTTGCTTAGACTTGATCATGGAGATCGGCCGAGCTTCGATCCATTTTGTGAACTTGTCTATGGTGACAAGTAAGTGGGTGTAGCCCCCAGGCGCCTTCTTGAGAGGCCCAACCAGATCAAGCCCCCAGACCATGAAGGGGCACATGATGGGGATCATCTAGAGTGCCTAGGTCAGGAGGTGAGTTTGCCGAGCATAGTACTAGCACCCTTCGTAGGTGCGTATGATCTGCTCAGCGTCGGCTACTACAGTGGGCCAGTATAAGCCCTGTCAGAATGCATTTCCAACCAAGGTTCTAGGTGCTATGTGGTGATTGTAGATCCCACCATGGATATCGCTCAGCAAAAGCTTCCCCTATTCGACGGGGATACAGAGCTACAGGATCCTGGTGTGGCTTCATTTGTAGAGTTTGCCCTTTACAAGAATGAAGGACTTGGCACGATGTGCGAGCCATTGAGCTTGTCTTGTCTATCAGCAGTGTGTCATGGAGCAGGTAGTTGAGGTAGAGTATTCTCTAGTCGTCCAGAGGGTCAGGCTCTATCATTGGATCCTCTTCAAGCTCCATGACTTCAGGGCTGGTCGGAGCCGTCGATTGGTTAGCCCCAAGGATGGATTGGATGGACCATCGTTGGCCCATTCCAACCCTTTGTAGCGTACCAAGGGCTTGTGTTGGTCGATGGCGAAGACACCCATTGGCACTGGCACTCGACTGGATGCCACTTTTGCAAGTGCGTCGGTCGCCTCGTTGAGGCGCCTTTTGATGTGATTGAGTTCGAGGCCATCAAACTTGTCCTCTAGCCATCGAACTTCTTGGCAGTATGCAGCCATCTTGGCATCGTGGCAGCTCGACTCCTTCATGACTTGGTTGACGACCAGCTGAGAGTCACCCCGGATGTTGAGGCATCGGATGCCCAACTCGATGGCGATGCGTAGGCCGTTGATGAGTGCTTCATACTCGACCAGATTATTTGATGAGGGGAAATGGAGATGAACCATGTACCTCATGCGGACCCCGAGGGGTGATACGAAGACCAGCCCCGCACCGGCGCCCTTCTTCATCAGTGATCCATTGAAGTACATCGTCCAGTACTCTTAATCAATGACCGCTAGTGGTGTTTGGACCTCGGTCCACTCCGCGATGAAGTCAGCCAACACCTAGGACTTGATCGTCATTCGGGAGGCATACATGATGCCTTGATCCATCAACTCAAGCGCCCACTTAGCGGTTCTTCCTGTGGTGTCCTAGCTCTAGATGACCTCACCAAGGGGGAACGTTGTCACGACCGTCATGGGGTGTGACTCAAAGTAGTGGCATAGCTTCCTCTTGGTGATGAGGACGGTGTATAGGAGCTTATGGATTTAGGAGTAGTGGGTCTTAGAGTCAGATAGTACCTCGCTGATGAAGTACATAGGGCGCTTCACCTTGAGGGTGTGCCCGTCTTCCTCCCGCTCTACTACCAGGGCGGCGCTGACCACTTGCGTGGTGGCCACTATGTATAGCAGGAGGGATTCTCCGTTGCTTGGTGGAACTAGGATTGGGGCCCTTGTTAGAAGCAGTATGACTATGTCAAGTGCCTCCTAGGCCTTGGTTGTGCACTCAAAGCGGTTGGCTTTCTTCAGGAGGCGATAAAGGGGGAGACCTCATTCACCAAGGCATGAGATGAATAGGCTAAGTGCGGTGAGGCACCATGTGACTCGCTGAACCCCCTTCATGTTCTGAATCGGGCCCATCCTTGTGATGGCTAAGATTTTCTCCCAGTTGGCTTCGATGCCATGCTCGGAGATGATGAAGCTGAGCAACATGCCCCTTGGGACCCCAAAAACACATTTGTCGGGATTGAGTTTGATGCTATTCGCTCAGAGTTTTGCAAAGGTCTGCTCAAGATTGACAACGAGGTGGTCAGCCCGTTTGGACTTAACCACGATGTCGTCGACATAGGCCTTAATGGTCCACCTGATGAGGTCCCCAAAGCATTTGAGCATACAGCGCTGGTACGTAGCATCAGCATTCTTCAGTCCAAACAGTATTGAAACATAGCAGAATGATCTGAAGGGGGTGATGAAAGACGTCGTGAGCTGGTCGGACTCTTTCATCGCAATTTGATGGTAGCCAGAGTACGCATCAAGGAAGCAGAGGTGCCAATGGCCGCAGCACTCAACCTCACACTCGTAGGCATGCTAGAAGGAGGTGCCAATGGTGATGACCCCGTGGGGGCCTGGCATCTTTAGCTTGAGGTATGTGTAGTTGAGGATGGCCATGAACTTCGCATAGCAAGGATGTCCTAGGATGGCGTGGAAGGTTTTGGGGAACCCAACCACCTCAAAGGTGAGGGTCTCAGTCCTATAATTGAACTGATCCCTAAAGGAAATAGGCAGATCGATCTGCCCGAGTGGCATGCCCTACTTCCTAGGCATGATGTCGTGGAAAGGTGCTCAGGTTGGGCGGAGGCGCGTCCGGTCGATGCCCATCTCATCGAGCGTCTTGGCGTACGTGATGTTGAGGCTGCTGCCTCCATCCATCAGTACCTTGGTGAGTCGCTTTGGGCTGATGATTGGGTTGACCACAAGCAGATATCTCCCCAGGTGCGGGATGGTATCCGAATGGTCAGTTCGATCAAAGGTTATGGCAGACTCGGACCACTAAAGGAAGGGAGGTGTGGCCGATTGGGTCGTGTAGACTTTGCGGCGTGCGACCTTTTGACGGCATTTGGAGTCATAGGCCGCTGATCCTCCGAAGATCATAAGGCAGTCATCCAGCATTGGAAAGCCATCGTCCTTCTCCTCGGCATTGTCCATAGTGGGGGTAGGGTCCTTCCCATGCTCCCCTTTGTTGGAGCCTCTGGACAAGAACCACCACATGAGGCTATAGTCCTTGAGCAGATGCTTAATAGGAAAGGTGTGGTTCGGGCATGGCCCCTTGAGTAAATTTTTGAAGTGGTTTGGAGTGCCCTATGTGGTCTTTCGACCACCCTTATGGTCAGCAGTGGCCACGAGCGAGTCCTCACGCCGTTGCTTCTTATTCTTCCTTTTGGTGGAACGATTGGAGGTGCCTTCGTCAGCACCCTCGTCCTGCCTTGCCTTGCCTTTGAGGCAATCAAAGATTGCTCCAACCGCCTCTTCTCCTATGGCATGGCTAGTGGCTATGTCCAAGAGTTCCTTGGTGGTTCGCAGGCCCTTGCGTCCTAGCTTATGAACCAGGGACTCGCAGGTTGTCTAGACAGGAAAGCTCCTATCACGTCAGCATCGGTGATGTTAGGGAGCTCGTTGCACTGTCAGGAGAAGCGCTGGATGTACCCGCGGAGGGTCTCGACGGTCTTCTGACTGCAGTTCTTGAGGCACCATGGGTTCCCAGGGCACTTGTAAGTGCCCTAGAAGTTTCCCACAAAGATCTCCTTTAGGTCCACCTAACTCTGGATTGCGTTGGATGGTAGGTGTTCCAACCATGCTCATGCCAAATTGGCCAAGAACAGTGGAAGGTTGTGGATAATGAAATCATCATTATCTGCACCACCGGCTTGATAGGCAAGCGGATAGTCTTCGAGCCAAAGTCTAGAGTTTGTCTCCCTAGAGTACTTAGGGATATTGATAGGTGGTCGATACCTTGGCAAGAAAGCAGCATTGAGGATGTGCCGACCAAAGGCCTAAGGGCCTGGCAGGCCAGGGCTCAGGCTTCGGTCCTCACCGCTGTCGTAGCGTCCACCGCGACGAGGATGATAGCCGTGGTGGGCTCCTTCTCTTGGGTCGTTGTAGGTGTGTCTGCGGGCGTTGAGGGTGCTGCGTGTGTAACGGTTGCGGCCAAGACGTTGATGTATTGGGATCATAGTGTGCTACCTACCGCCTTGTGGTGCTTGGTGGACTGATGCATCCCTGGCAGGGCGCACCGATGGCATACACTGGTTGGTGTCGAGCTTGAGTCACTGAGACAATGAGCTCTCCGCCTGCTGCACCGTCGCACACTCAAGTAGTGTGCGAATTTAGCTGTGGGCTCGACGATCCTCGGGCGTTGCAGCCTTAGGAAGGCTATGGAACAAGGCTGTCATGGCGACGATGTTCTGGCTTGCCCGGGTGAAGTGAGGAAGGGTTTCATCGTCGGTGATGATCCTTCAGTTTATGTCATGGGCCACGGCGAGTGCGCGCCCACCGTCTCTGCGGTGTTCGATCTCCCGATTGACCTCCGCGTATTCCCGCACAAGCTGTTGTCTGGCTTCATCGATCTCTCGCTTTCAGGCTCTCAGCTACTCCACCCCTACATGAGGTGGGGCCGCTGTCTCCCCTTTGGTTTTGCTGCTGAGGTTGCCTACCGGGGTAGCCTCCTCCGCAGAGATGCTTTCAACGTGTCCCTCGGGGGTACCCACCATGAAACATTCCTAGGAGGGGTGATGGCTCTCCCTACTGGAGTCAGAGCCAGAGTCCGACCCTAGCCCCTCCGTGAGGAGGCCGTCGAGGGATTCCGTGATGCTTTCGATCATCCCCATGAACTCGTTGTTCGCGGGGGACGGGATCGTGCGCTGTGCCACAAGGTGGCTAACGGTCGCCGCGGCGTTATAGAGACTGAATGGAAGCGCTATCGAGGCGCTCCATGCGGAGTGTTCTGGAGAGAGGGTGAGGCGGCGTGGGTCCTCCCTAGACGGCTAGGGTCCAAGGGAGACGCCAGGCTAGCGCTCAAGCCTCCCATAGTTGAAGCCGATGGAGGGGCGAGATTGGATGGTGACGTGGGCCAATGCCAACTCTCCTCCTACCATGATGATGAAGTCTAGATCACTGAAACTCACGTGTGCGCCCAGGACCCAGCTGATTGCGTGGCTGGCCATCTAATGCCTGATTTGGAATGCGCAAAGGCCCCTACCTGGCGTGCCAACTATCGCTGTTTTGAACAAACACCAACTAGTAAATTTATATTTATTGTGCGTTAGGCTCGGATGGTGTACTAAAGAACACAAGGTTTATACTGGTTCAGGCAGAATGTCCCTACGTCCAATTTGTTGCTACTTGTGTTATTAGTACCGAAAAAGGTTCATAGTAGGGGGTACAAACGGTCGAGAGAGGGATAGGTCCCAAGTCTCTGATGGAAAGGTCAAAAGGATGCTAAGAGCTCGGTTGCCGCTTGGCTGTGTGTTGCGTGTGGAATCAATCCCTCCTTATAGTGGGGTGCCCTACCCCCCTTTTATAGACTAAGGGGGAGCAGGGATTACAGATGGGAGAAAGAGGAAAAAAATAGAGGGTAGAGAAGGTCCTTTGAAGGAGTTGGGTCTTCCTTTCCCCCTGTGCCTGCCCTGCTAACATGGCAGACCATGTCAGGGATGTCGTGTTTACTGATCCTCATAGGGCCATGCCCTAGCCTCATCCATCAAGTGGGTATGTCCTATCCTGCATCGGTGGACGGTGCGGCATGCCAGGGAGCCGAGCTATGACCCTACGGGGAGTAGCCGGGGAAGTGACCACACATCCGTCACTGTAGATGATGCGAGTTCTCTTTTGGATTGTAGTGGTTGTCGTATACTTGTGTCAGAATCCACGTCCGAGGGCTGATGGCAATGCCCACAACACTGTAAGACCAAAGTCGGCGCCTACAACACTGTTCGGGCTCTGTCATGCCTGGAAGGGCTTAACGCGCCTATCTCATCATATCCTGACAGTACTTTTCTATAGGCGTGCAGGGTATGGTCCTCGGTACTGCGGTTGACTCGAATGTCCTGTCTTACCTCAAGCTCGTCGTCATAAAGGAGCAGGGCGCAGTTGTCGGAAGATGAAAAGCTAGCCCTCAGTCATTGGGCCAGGCGGAGCCTGCCCCCAGCCATCGAGCGAGGCAGAGCCAGCCCTCAATTGTCGAGCGAGACGGAGCTAGCCCTCAGCCATCGGGCGAGGCATAGCCAGCCCTCAGCCGTCGAGCGAGGCGGAGCCTGCCTTCGGACGTCGGGCGAGGCGGAACCAACCTTCAGACGTCGGGTGAGGTGGAGTCAGCCCTCAGCCATCGTGTGAGATGGAGTCTAGCCCTCGGGGGTCGGGCGAGGCGGAGTCTAGCCCTCGAGGGTCGGGCGAGGCGGAACCAATCTTCCGTCGTTCGGGCAAGAAGTGTAGTAGCGTTCTTGTCTGACTGGAAGCATCAACGTTCTATGGTTATTAGCTCCACCGCATTGGGTACCCCAGAATTAGGTCCTCGACAGAACCCTACAACCGTGGTCAGGCCGCCGATTTGTCAGGCTACCGACTTCCTCTCTGTTATTCTTTGAGCGGATCAAACACAGGCACATAGCCACACAGTAAGCGATTATGTTCTCCTAAGTCCCAAGTTCTTGGCATCTTGGTTTCTTTTCTCGCCTTATGATTTGGTTGTTCGATGGTTTTTCTTTTATAGGAGACGAAGAAATTCTTTCACTTTTGTCTCGGTTAAGGGAGCTACAAGCTTCTAGGTAATATATACTTGTTGGATTCTCAATCGCAAACCGAACGCCTTTTACTCAGAATACATGATCGGATTCCCGATTGCAAACTAAATATAATGTTTTTATATCAATCGTAGCGTTGTGGATTTAGGGTTGGATGGATCTGATTTGAGATACTCATATAGGGATTCTTAGATGTCTCCTTCAGACAACCATGACAAATTGGCTAACTTGCTATCACTTGCATCACAGTAGATGTCAGTTTTGTTGAATTAGCAGAATTGCTATCACTTGCAAGTAGTAATAAACTACCTAAAGTTTTATCTCAAATACAAGCTCAGTTCATTTGAATACAGAGCACATGAAAATGGATGATAGCTCTCTAACTCATATTAGTTTCACCTCATAGGTGTCATGAATTGGCCTTGATCTGAAAACCTCAACAGCCACAAGACACTGTTTGGCACACATTTGAGAATATTGCAAATATTGGTGAGTCACATACTAATACTCTGATAAACAGGTTAGTGTGCTCTTTCATTCCAAGCGTTTATTTGCCTCATGTTTTCTACTAAAAAGCAACATGCTGATTTGGTTAATTCAATATTGGTTAATGCTACATGTGCCATATAGCCCCGAAAACCAAATGTTTCCATGTGAAATGCAGAATTAGGAGCGAACAGTTAACTAACGGTTAAGATAGTTAATTGTTAGCCATCCATGTGTTCTGTTCTAAGGCATATTTTCATATTAAAATTTAGAAATTAAGAATCTCTGCACCATTGAGGAAATATTTATTTATTTTTCAATGGAAAGGCAGGAGCTTTTCCATTCTTAAAATGGGTGTGCTGACTACTTGGCAAGCGAAATGCACGATTGTCACACGAACATAGCAGTAATCTTTGCTTGGTTGCTAACAGGGGCAGCTAAAACAATATTTCAGTGCTTATATTGGCTAATAGTACATAGAGCTTCATATCAAGAAGACATAATTTGAAATATCCTTTCTAAACTAGCAGCCATGATCTTGGATACGACAGCTTTGCAACTTGGCAGCAATGGCTTCTCCAACTTTGGATCAGCGGACCATCAGATCTTTTTCAGCCCTCGTCCTCGCCCTGCAGTCCGCGGACCATCGGCGCCGCCAGCATCGCGGCACTGGGCAGGGCGACACCAATTGGACCAGCAGCACCCCGCCAGGTTGGGAGCACAGCAGCAGCAGGGGCGCTTCGCCGCCGGCCGGGGCGTCGCGTCGGGCGGAGCCACAGAGGGTGGCAGGCCGGCAGCACGCATCAGCGACGCGATTGCAACTTCGCTTCTTCAAATCAACCAGCAGCCATGGAGGCGAGCGAGGACTCCTTCCTCGGGTTGCACGCCGACCACCTCGATGATATGGATTCGTTTCAGTGAACCGCTTTGATTTTGCTTCAATGTACTGATTTGATTCTTAACATCTTCGTTTGACATCGTGTTCACAAGCTTTACTGTAGCCTGTTGGTTTGCAACTCTGATCTCCCTGGCCTGAACTCGGAACTCCCTTTCTGAAGCTCTTGTGTCATGGGCCATGAGATTTACTTGAGAAGTTGCGGACTAGGTATGTATAATTATTTGCAGTGGTATGTATAATTTTTTGATGTGGACTATCTTAGAGCAATGGCAAATGAAGGGAAATAGATAGATAGAAGTGCATCAATTATTTGCTGCTATTAACATGAGAGATAGAAGTTCTGCATGCCTGCTATAATTAACATCATGGATAGAAGAAAATCGGTTGCATTCTTAACTGACAATTGCTTCCACTTGTATAGTCTGCTACCCTACTACTATTGATTTGTGAGGCTAGACAAATGTGTAGCGCTGTTATGTTTTTGGGTACTAAACAAAAAATTATTGCTAAAAATTACTGATTTGCTATTATTTTAGAGCTGCAAGGTGTCATGTTAATAAGTTGTAGCATGATTTCATATGACCCAATTTGCTGATCATCTACAAACTGTTCTTGTTAGATTTCTTTCTTCTTCTGAATGCAGGGCGAGTACCACGAGTTCATTATAGATTGATTGAGGTACAAGCATGTTTTTCTATTTTTTGGGCAATCACAATGTGCTAAACACAGTTTCTGCCTTGTTTTATATTAAGCTAGGACTCATCATCCTCCTTCATGAATCATGATTGCATTAGTCTGGTGTTCTGCTTGCATCCATGTGTTCTGTTATTCTTGGTTTAACATCTGCAGTTCTGCTTGCATTTATAGGTGCCTGCGATTTGTTGACAGTAGGGCTGCAGACATTTGAATCAGTAACAAGAGCAATGATTCGGAGCTCCAGTGATAATAAGGTAACAACAGACATTGTTTAGTGACTATGCCTATGACAGTAGGTTAGTAGCTAACCACAGCTCTAGAAGCAGAAAAAATAAATATTAGCATATGATTGGCATGTTTGCCTGAGAGTTTTCTAAAGTCATGTTTGCCTGAGTTTTGTTGGCACATGGTCTGGCACCATAATTTTTCTAAACATAAATCAGTCCTATACTCCTTACTCATGAGACTGCAAGCCATGCTGGTATTATTTTCTTTAATATAGAATATAGAATGACTGAACTGCACAACTGTCAAACATATATTTTTAAACTTCACTTATGTAAATAGTACGACATGCTTCTGTTCCTTACTGGGACTCGCAGGAAGCACAACAATCAAACCACTGTCTTCCCCTCATTCACACAAGCATGGTTGCAGGGCTTCAACCAAGCAAAGCCTAAAATCAGAGTTTGCCAGACCGGGTAATTTCTTGATCAACAACAAGCAACTAATAGGCCCTGGCAAGTTGCCCGGGGTCTAAACCAAACAACATCACAATACATGTTTATCTAACCTGTGCAGCCAAACTGTCCAAGGATCGAATGAATTTATATTAGACATATGATGTCATCTATTCGTGCATATTTTAACAAAACCCACTTGATGGTTGTGTTTCTTGCCATGCACGGATCTTCATGTGGGGGTCGAACCATCATGGAGTGCTTTCTCACCTACTGGAGACCTCCCTGTGACCTCTCGATGTCCTTGGCAGCATCAAGATTATCTAGGTGCATTTTAGTTCCACCTTAAAGGAGAGATTTGGTTGTGGTGTTGCTAATGGAACAAGTAGTAATAGGAGAGCGCCATCTCCTTACGGTGGACAAGAACAGCCTTGCATACGCTTGGGGTAGGGAAATCCACTTCCTTGCATTGTTGGTGACTGATTTCTGTGAAATTTGATGCAACTTGTGTCGATTGTGCAGGAGAAACAGAGTATGTGCACTAGGGAGGAGCTTGAGAGGGAGGGTGTGACAAGGATTTTCAGGCATTGCCATCCCATGTTGGTGTGCATACAAATCCATGGTACTGCAAGCAAGTGGAATGACATTCCTGCAATGTGCAAGTAGCAAAAAAAGAAAGTTATTGGAATATAATTTTATTCGTCTCGGTTAGTAAGCTGGTTGTTGGAAGTCAAGTCTAACTGTGAATCGTCGTGACACTCTAGAATATGATTTGTTTCCAACGTAGTTAGGCTACTCAAACACTCACATATGGAGTGTCTTGCAGGGATGAAGCATGGCTGTGAATACATGATGGTGCCGTTTGTGATGTTTGGTGCTTTACTTTCATAAGGACAATGTAACTTTGTCTGTCTTTGAAAATTATGTAAAACCCTTGAACTATCTACCGGGCAGGTTTGGGCTGTAGATGGAATCAGGTGGGAGGTTTTCTCCCTATCCGATGCCCCTTAACAGCAAGGTTAAATTACCCGCAAGAAGTAAACATTCTGGGTACTATATTCATAAGTTTTATTACTATTATTTGGTGGCAATAGACTTGAGAATAAGAGAAAATCACAATATAGCTCTAGGCCTGATCTCAATTAGAAACTATGAGGTTTAGTTTGGTAACATGGATTGCATATTTAGATGATACGAAGGTTGCAGTATATCGTCACAGTAAATGTACATATTCCTGGATGGAACGAGGATATCTTCAAAAGCAATTTCATCTGTGGAAAAAACATTGCAGATGACATAGATGGGTAACTAAAATCACCATCGCTTGCAATGATTTAACTATTTCTTCTATATTGTTGATGGTGAATCTTACCATAGACACTTAAGTGGATACTTTATTCTACAGTATATGTTTGTGTGAAATAGACCTAAAGCCACACATATTTATACGATGAGTATAACATACTTTGTTTTAAGGTTTTGTGAAAGATTTTTCAAGACACGCAATATTACCCATGTGACTGACACTAATATTTATATATATACTCGAACCTATGTACATGATAGTATGGAGATGCGGCGAAATTTATTTATGGATTTATTGGCGTACGGAAGAAATGAATATTGGAGATTTCTTTCTGCCGATATAAAACATTATCTTAGGCGCGTCACGGAAAGGTCTATAAAGTAGAGTTTGTAAGACTATGACGCTGCGCTCTTCGTGACTGTTAGTTTCACAAATTTTTACTTTTTGGATTAACTGTAACTTTAACGTTGATATTTAATTTTTATAGTATTGTTATCCTATCGTGCGATTTGTATGTTTTTAATATAAATTATTAGCTATATCGTAGCCATGTACGGACACGCTAGTTAACGTTTATTACTACAGTTGGCACACGTACTCCAGCACCAGTCCTCCTGTCGGGCCACACATGCTGCATGCTGGCATTTTCCATGCGCAGTAAAAACCTCCCACCTCTCGTGCCATCGAGGGGGACAAGCTAGATTGAATTTATTGTGAATATACACGCTCCATCCTATTAAACCCCGCACGGCCACGGCCGCACCCTCTAATCCCCCTCCGCGGGCTCCCGTCCCGCATCCCCACCAACAGAAAATAAAAATCGCCGCCGCAATGCAGCGCCTCTCCCTCGGGTCGCCGGCCGGGAGGTCCTTCCACCTGAGCGTGGCCGCCGACGAGGAGGCAGAGGCGGCTGACGAGGAGGCGACGAAGGCGGTGGCCAGGGCCCCGGCGCCGGACAGGTCCATCCACCTGGTCCCCGTCCTCACTCTCTTGTGCCTCCTCGTCCTCTTCCTGCTGTCCCATGACCCCTCCGCCGCGCTCACCGGTATGTCTCCGTCGCCGCGCAGGCCGCCCACCCACCCTAACGCTGTCCGCTCTCGCTAATCGACCCGGCGGTGACTGTTGCGTTGCCCGTGCAGATTCGCCTGTGCTGGCCGCGGCCGCCACCGTCACCGTCACCGCACGCTCCTTGGAGGCCACCGCCGCTGGCGCCGGTGGAGGTGCGTGCCCAAGGCCCCCGAGGATCTCCATCGCCGACGACGCAGGCAAGCGATAGTTTCGCGGCCTTGCGCTGTCAACTTCTCACGCCTCTTCTCTCGCTGTTTGGCTGTTGTTTGCATAGCAGCGGACGCGACGACCGCGTCCAGCGGCGTGTACCACCGGCGGCTGCAGGAGGACCCGAGGCGGCATCAGCAGCAGTCCCGCGGGCGGAGGCTGGGGATGGCGCGGCGGCGGTGATGTCAGCGCAGGAGACGCGAAGCTAGCCGTTGGGACGCCGATGACGCAGCGGAGGAGCAGCGTCACTTTTGCTGTTTGCTTTTTTCCTCGTCTGGTTTGCCTTTCTGGAGGCACTGAAAAGTGAGAATGACATTCATGGCTTCGTGGTGGTGGTGATGGTCTTATCATCCCAGTTGGAAAAAAGAGAGAGAAATGCTTTGCACAAATCATCGCCATAGCATGTTTCACTCCGTCTGCCATTTCTCTCTGCTGCTGAATGCAGATATGAGACCATACAGGGGAGGGCGGTTTGGATGCTGGGATTGGGATGGGAAACGTATTTGCGCTGTCCAACGATCAGGGAACATCATGTCTTTTGTAGATGGTGTATTTGTCCTGCTCATATCTTTTCGTGTCTCTCTTTCCTTCACTAGTTGAGTGTCCGTGCCCGTGCGTTTGCTTTGGGTATACGTAGAATCATGACATAAAATTTAAACAAAATAAAAATTGTTCTAAAAACATATCATTTGACTGAATGGAAAGAAAATTCATTAGTATGCTTGAGGAAAAACATTAATTCCACGGGATGTATAAAAAAGGTTAACTTCGCAGGTCCTAAAATCTACTAAATCATAGTGCCTTTATATAACTCGAGTTGATTATATTTTGAACCAATGCATATTCCTTACTTTTCTCTTCACACTGTTTTATATGACAGCAACATTTCGAAAGTTACGCTGATAATTTCATACTTCTGATCGTTCTGTACATGAGAATTCTCACATTGTACATTTGATCTACTGGTTGTAGCTGCGTTATCCGGTACATGTGGCTTATCTTTCTCTGATTCAGAGCTTTGGTGTACCTCATTGAGTTCGCCATTGGCCTGATCATCCGTCCTCTTTGCTGCGTTGTTTACTTCTTGTGAATCTCCTTCAACATCATATGGTAGCTCAATAGCCCCCGAGCTTAATTGAGGGCCTCTTTGGCATCGCTCCTGCGTGCTCCGGCTCTATCACTGTAGCCGGAGCCACAGGAGCCGGAAAACGAGCTCCGCCGCTCTCGTGAACAGTGCTCCATGAACGGTGAGGGAAAAAGTAGTGGAGAGAAAAACGACTTTAGTAAACAGTACTGCAACAGTGTAAAAAGGAGAGAGAAACGTCTCTATGGAACAGTGTCGGTGTTAGTGCAAGCCGAAGCCGCGGGAGCCGAAACAAACGGGCCCTGAATCAGCAGAAGTGCTACCCCTTTGTACCTTTTACTATGAATCTGAATAATTGTCTCTCGGACAGTGGAAGCCGATTCATTAGCCCCATTTGTGATAGGCAAAATTGGCTAGCGGACACTGAAAGTGGAGGTCATTCGCTGACGGACACCCAAAGTGGAGCCAGTTACCGGAAGACACTCTCGTTGCTGACAATTATGTTACTGGACACCGCGCTCCTTATTTTATTCATTTTCAGTGGTTGAGAAGAGAGAACCGCAGTGAAATGACATTCTTGCCCCTGCTGCTTTCTTCTTCCTCTATCCCTTACTCTTTTTCCTGTTTCCAGCGTGCACGCTCCGAGTGGGATTGCGGCCAGCGTGCGTGGCCGGCCCGACAGGCACGCGGCCAACATGTTGAGCGCGCGGCATGGGTGGAGCGAGTGCTCGTGGCCAGCGCAGAGAGCGACACGACAAGCATGCGGTGGGCGGCGAGGCGAGCTCGCGGCCAGCACGGAGACCGAAGCTGCGAGAATCGACGTGGACCGGGAGCGCGGCGAGCGTGTGCGACCACCGCGGAAGGTGGGGCGGCTGGTGCGGAGCGGAGCGGCGAACATGCGGCCCATGCTCCGAGCAGGCGCTGCCGGTGTGGAGAGCCCGCGCTCCAAGTGGGCGCGGCCGATGTGGAGGGTGGAACAGCGAGCGCACGGTCCGCGCTCCGAGCGAGCACGGGCGGTGCGGTGGGCGGCGTGGGCGGGGCGGGCTCTAAGTTTTCACCATGCGGGAGCGTTCCAAGTAGAGCATGCGAGAATGAACGCGTTTCCCGCCGGCGCCGCTCCTCGACGCCCGTAGGCGCCGCCCTGCCCCCAACTATTTTTCCCAGTTCCGTCCTTACTCGTGCCACGCTCTTCCTCCGGTGCTGCGCCACAAATCATCGACCTCACACACCACCGCGCCGCCCTGGAAGAGGCCAGACGCCACCAGATCGTAGAGGGCATATGCGCTCTGCTGCGATGTGGTCGATGAAGGGGTCATAGTGCGCCGGGCGGCTGCCAGGCCACTGCAGAGAGTGCTGGGATGTGTATCAAGTTTCTGCTTGATTTCGATTCAATGGATTCAATAATTTCATGGACCTCTCCATCGACAAGCTTTGCCAAATGCTGAAGTGTTAAAATGCACGAACGATTTCCATGATGTCTAGGTCACTTGGTGGATTTGCATGATGTCTTGGTCACTTGCTGGAATTTAACTGGATATGAAACGCTGAGGTTGCACAGGTTGCGCCTCATCGGTGGCACCTTCTGCCAGGAACGCTCGTCCTCGCATGCTCTGCCTTGAACGCTCCCGCATGGTGAAAACTCAGAGCCTGGGCCGGCCGCGCCCGCTCGGAGCGCGGGCCGCGCGCTCACCGCTCCACCCTCCCCGCTGGCCGCGCACGCTCCCCGCGCTCTAGGCCTGCGTCGACTCTCATATCTTTGGTCTCCGTGCTAGCCGCGAGCTCGCCTCGCCGGCCTCCACGCCCACCGCATGCTCGCCGTGTCACTCTCCGCGCCGGCCTCGGCGCCCACCGCATGCTCCCCTTGTCGCTCTCCGTGCTGGCCACGCGCAATCGCTCCGCCGCGTGCTCACCACGTCGGGTGCGTGCCTGTCTCGCCAGTCGCGCGCGCTGGCCGCGAGCTCCCGCTGAACCCAGGCTAAAAAGAGGCTGCAGCCCTTCCATCTTGGATGAACGGTGGATTTGGCAGGGCTGAATCTGCTTCCGCGCCGACCTGACACAGGAAACAGAAAAAGAGAAAGGAGAGAGGAAGAAGAAAATGGCAGGGACAATAATATCATTTCACCGCTCTTCTCTCCCCTCAACCACTGAAAATGAATAAAATAAGGGGCGCGATGTCTAGTAGCATAATTGTTAGCAACGAGAGTGTCTTCCAGCAAATGGCTCCACTTTAGGTGTCAGTCAGCAAATAGGGGCGGACACAGCGGTGGGGCGGGGGCCTCAAGCCCCCTACCTGTATCGCAGCAGTGGAACCCCTGTGGAGCCCCCATGAATTTTTAGGCAAAGTTCTATAGTGTAGGAGGGCTGAGACTTAAGATCGAACAACAGTGTTGTTCAGCCCCCTGAAATATCTTCTGGATCCGCCGCTGTCAGCAAACAATCTCCACTTTCAGTGTCCACCAGCCAATTTTCCCTTGGTGATAGATAGAACTCAAAATCCCAGCACCTGTCCAATGAAGCTCCTTAACACAAAGACGTGATAATATCAACCGCTTCAATAATGGTAGCAACTCGCAAGTCACAGATATCACCAGTTTCCTTGGCCAAGCTGCTGTGACAATTAACATGCACCAGCCGCTGACACCACATACAGTACAAAACCGGTGACCCCGCAAGGAAAGCTCCATTGCCAGATTCATCACAGTAGCAGCAGATCTTCTTCAGAGTGATCCGCTCTGCTAATCCATTGCACAGCTCACTGGTGAAGCACATGGTCCAAACCAGCCATAGATACACACTTGTAATCCTTGTGTGCATTCCCAAGCAGCTTGGAAGTAGTAAAAAAGTGCACTTTTTCTATATATTTCGATTTCTAGGGATCCTTATCTTTATATCTATCCATAAAGATACCTATCTATTCTATATAGAGAGAGTTTTTTCTAAAAAATTGATCTAGACTATCCTATGTCCAGATAGATATGTCCCTATGAGCGACTACACCGGTCTTTTTTTATATGTTTTGGCTACGTCGTCAGTTTCCGCTCCAATCACTCATATCTCTACGACTAAAACATTCATAACTATTCCGTCCATAGGTGCGACACCAAAGCCGCTCCATACGATCAGATTAGGAAGGCAACACGCACTCGCTCTATACGATCAGCTCAATCCCCATAACAGCCGCAGCAAATCAGGAAGGTAAAAATCAATTCACGTAACAATCGTGATCAATTCAGCGATCACCCCACGCCGTCAATCACGCGAGACCACGCCATCACCTGCACCGCGACCTCCCTGGCACTCTGCAGTCGAATGGCACCGCGTCCTCACCTCCTCGTGCCTGGCCCTCGTGCCACCTTCGCCATCGCACACACCATCCGCCGATCAACGCCATCGTTCAATCGCGCCCTGTCCACGTCCTGCCCCGTACTGGCCCCGTCTGACGCCCCGTCTTGTCCCCATCGCCTCGACGCCGCTGGAGCGCCCGTCGCCTCACTGCCCTACCCGCTGACGTTGGCGTACCCTGTCACGACGCCGAGCTAGCGACGAGCACCCACCAGGTACGTCACCAGGACCCTATATCCCCATCTGTCTTCCCTTCCAGCTATGCGAAACGGAACACCCAAACCCAAATCCTAACAGCAGCACATGGCGCGAAGACGACCACGGCTAATCCTAGCAGAAGCACACGGACAACGACAACCAGTGGAGCCATCGCCGAATCGCCCCGCTCTAGTCTCCATGGCACCGCGCCCTCCCCACCCGCTCAAGCACACGGACAACGACAAATTTCTGAGAATGTTTATGAAACTAGAATAGTCTCCCTTTGCATGATCGGTTATCGAGACCATAATATTTATAATTATATTTTTCATTACACCATGGTCAACTACTCAACTGAAAGCTAAATGTACTTCTTTTCTTTTTTTCTATCTCTGCAATATGGCGATGCTTTAGATTTAGTGCATTTTGGATAGTTCAAAGTGAGCTCATTTGTTTGAACAAGAACAAATGCTTCAGCTGCAAGAAGTCAGACGCCACATCTTGGACTAGAAAATCTTCTGGATCATCATTGATTGGTGACCAACTGCAGCGTGGTATTCGTGCAAAGCACGTTCTTAGTCGAACTATTGAGAGATTATATTCTTAATTGTAGAATAAATTCTAAAACATGTATCGTGAAATACAAACTTGTTATGATTATCTTTCCGTAGCACTTGATTCCTAAAGAAGTTCAAGCTTATCTTTCGCGTATCGTAGGTATGAAGTGATGCGACAATTGAAGTTGATGTTTTAGTTTTGCATTCAAATTTAGAGTTATATTTTAACTATGTGTCTTTCGTGAAGACTTATGTAATATTGATTGAAACATTATGATTGCGGCTATTTTAGATAACAGTATAACACACGCTCATACATATGTTATCGTGGTATTATGTGTTTCTGTTGCAACGCACGGACATTTACCTAGAAACAATCATATTTGTTCAAAAGATGAATCTAGCGGCGCCGCAGATATCGCATTGATGGATGATCCCCCAAGAGTATTGAGGGAAAACAAACTTCAAGCACACGCTTGTGGGACGCAGCGGGCACCTTGTCCTTCCATTTCTTGTACCTCTTGGCCATGGCCTTGATAGCCTTTATCTGGCTCAAGCTGATATTCTTGTTCAACTCATGGACTGTGTAGTAAATTGTCACCACACCAACAAATGCGAAAAACAACAGTGGCGATTATCACAGACCAATACTCCGAGACGTATGCCGAGACGCTGACCCAGCTAGGATGCAACATCTTGTGTGTCCCTGCACCAACCATGGTGGTGTTCGCTGGTCTGAAGCCGTTCAGCCAGCTGGCTGGTTTCAGGCACGCGGTACTGTTTATCAAACCAGCCGAACAGTGTTTTTCTCTCACAACAAACCAGCCGGAACAGTGTTTTTCAACCAAGTTTCAGACCAGACTGAAACAAATTCAGTGTCGTGGTGTGAAGACCGATGGTTCTACAATACTAATAAGCAATTTTTGTGTGCCTGTTATCTAGTCTCTAGTTATGATTCTCTAGTGATGAATTGTTGCTAACTTTTCATTTAAAAAACAAAAGGGTTGGGACTTGGGAGTTGTGAACCTGTAAGAGCCTATTCAGCGGCTTGCCCATAAAAATAAAAAAAGTCACAAATCCCACACCTAATACAACTTATTGAACCCTTGTTATCCGTACAAAATGATCGAACGAAGGCCACAGCCGCATACAGCCTCAAATGAGCCGGCAAGTTGTACGCCCAATAATCCTCCTCGAAACCCTAATAGCTATTCTCACCGTAGCAACAGCCAAAACCAAAACGCATGCAGAATTTGCTCTTTATTGCATAAAATAGAGCGGGCGGGCAAAGGGATCTTACGAGATCAGGACACCTGGGGAGAGGAGGCGGCTCAGCAATTGGGGATCAGAACCACGTTGCTTGTGCTCAGATTCTGATCCTCTAACGGCCTGCTCGCTCGCCGGCGCTGCTACGCTTTCTCCTCCCTCCAAGGCAGCTGTCAACGCCCATGTTGGAGGTTGGGAGCGCGTCACGAGGCCCCAGGAGAGGCGGCGGCGGGGAGCAGCGGTCGCAGCAGTGCGGGATGAGGCAGGTCGCGTCGATTCCCGCACAATTGCGGCTACATGCGCGGAGATCGAGGAGATGGGGCGGTGGCACACTTTCCTCCCACCAGATCGGGCTCCTCCACAGTGGATTGGGGCGGTGTCCAGAAAGCGTGTGCGAGGGGAAAAGAGGAGCAGCTCCCAGCGCGGCGTGGCGAGCGCGAGGAACAAAATAACTCCCTAGATGGCACAGCCTTGATGCGTTGTGGTCGTCCTGATGCTCCGGACTGTGACACTCGCAGCGGCGACGTGGGCGGGAGTAGGGACGAAAACGGATCGGATACGGACGGATATCATGATATTATATTTGTTTTCATATTTTTGTACGGATTTGGATTCGAATACGGATAGTGTCATAGAATACGATTGGATATCGACATCATAAATATGTGATTTGAGTATTCGGATACGGATACGGTATCGGATGTTGATGTCCGGACTTGGATACGGACAGATCTCGACCCCTCTAAACGAATTCGGTTTCGAATACGGTCGAAAAATATCCGTACCGTTTTCATCCCTCGGGAGTCGTGCGCGGCGGCAGTTCCGAGATCGTGGCGGGGTGAAGCGCGCGGGGCGGGGTGTTTAGCGGGGTCGATTAGTGTAGCTAAGCGGTGATTAGCAGGATGAAAACGATACCATCCGGATCTTTTTAGTTATAGAGATTAGTTTTGAGAACATGAGCGGCTCAGGAGAGAGACGGAGCTGAGCTGGATCCAGTCAGCGGGCAGTGGCACATGTGTGTGCGTGCCCAGCCAGCCAGCACGAGTGCACGACCGACGGACCGAGAGCTCGCTGCTGTGCTCAGGCGGTGCTGGTGCAGCTGCACAGCAGCCTTCACTCCTTCGGGCAACTTTAGGAATGAAAACGGTCGGGAACGGTCGGGAAAATGTCTTAACCATTCCCGCTTTCGTATTTTTTGGCCGGAAACGGGAACGGGAACGGGAAGGCCGGACGGGAAAACGAATCCGGTATTATGGTATATCGGGAATGGAATATTTCGAACGGGAACGTGTCGATTACGATCGGGAAGCGGTAACACAAAACGGGAACATCGATATATGTAACCACTTGAAATAGTGAGCTCGATGCAACAATAGCAACCATACATAATCCTTATGCAAACAATAGCAACTAGTGAGCTCGTCAGAATATTTCTGCAAATAAAACTACAAAACTACCAAAAAAAGAAAATGGAAAAGAAAAATGAACAAAGGGCCAAACCTTGCTGCTCCTGGAGATCTACAAAGGAAAACAATAGATGGGGAATAAAAGAAACAAAAAAAGTTAAAACCAGCGCATTAGCTCGTTTGTCCCTACCTCTTTTCTGGCACGCATGCACAACGCACTAAGGCAGGCATGCCGCAAGCAGCAGCAGTGCACAGAGGCACTGCAGCACACTGCACACCGCACTCCCGCACTCAGCAAGCATTAGTCCCACCTCGCCCTTTGAATCAGCACTGGTACGGAGGTAAGTTATAAATGAAGCCAGGCTAGTGGACAGGAAGCGACTCATCCTTGGGCCGAGTTGTGGACTAGCGGGAATACCGTCGGGATGTTTCCCGTTAAAATCCGGTAATCGTGGATTCGGTCGGGAAAATAGCTCGCCCGATTTCGATCCCGGTTCCGCCCGTTTTCCTGAATAATTTTCCCGTTTCCAAATTTTCCTGTAATTACAGTATACGGTCGGTATTTGCGATATACGATGTGGGTCGGTACGGGATCTTCCCGTTCTTAGTTTCATCCTTAGGCAACTCACAAGCCGCCTCCAACGGTTCTTTGACCCCAACGGGCCCCACCCCCACCAGAGTGGAGTACTCACCGGGCATTGGTGGTGATTTTTTTTGAACTTATCAATCATACCTTTCTAACAAAATAAAGGTCAGTATTTTTCACTAACTCACATCATCATATGCACGGCCGTATCTAAAGTTTTCTAGGCTTAGCACGTGACGTCACGTGGGTAAATTTATTATCAGTGACCATTGTGGTGGTAAATTTATTATCAGGGAAAGAGCCCGATGAGGCACGCGAGTGTGATCCAGGAGATCGACCTCACGCTGTGGCAGAACCTCCTAAGTTATAGAGCCCACATGCATCTGTCTTGGTCCGACGACCTTCGACAACTATGCATATGTTTCCATTAACTTAAAAAGACTGTCGGGTGTCCTCGGGGAACCCCGAATCATCCACGATTTCCGAGCAGGATCACGTTACAGAGTCATTGCAGTATTACAACATTTATTCAAATATATACATCAGAGTAAAAACAGCGGAAGTCTTACGATAACATAGTTTACAAACCAGTTGTTTCAAACCTTACAAACTAAGTTCGATAATTATTACAAACCATAGTAGTAGTGGAGTGGCATAATAATATAATACAAAACACACAAGGAGATTGCCCTGCCCAAGGGCCACACATTTACTTCTCGTCGTCAGAACGAACAATAGTCATGCAGCACGATCCAAAACAGATCTGCTCATGAGGCTCACCTGCAACAAGGGTCAACGAACCCTGAGTACAAAAGTACTCAACAAGACTTAACCGAAATAAGAACTGATAACTCAGGAATGCAGGCTCAGGGATTCAAGATATGGTTTTAGCAATAATCAAAGTTATTTTGCGTAAAAGCTCTTTAACAAAATTCTTTATATAGAAAGTTTCATAAAATCATATACAAAGCTGACACGATCCATGATGAGATCATGAAACTTCATATCCAACACATTCACAAGCCTTATTCGAGTTTCAGTTATTAATTCTACGATGATGAACAGTGAGTTGAGTCTCCATAACCGAGGAGCAACGACGATTCGAACCGATTAAGCCCAGCTGGGGATTCCAGACCACACGACATATGCAGGTCCCCGACCTACATATACCAACCTACCCTCGGATCCTCTAAAACAAGAATGGGTCCGCGCCACCCGAGAACACAGTACTCCACCACTCCAGCCCATGGCCACGTGGGTACACGCTATTCCTGCCATCTCTCCACTCCTAGTGCGCGAGTAGCCATTCTCATAATAGAATTGCCAAGTTCAGGCTTACCGGAGTATGTGGTTAGTACTACAAATTCTCACCTCATGCAATTCAACAACGGACGTGCCTTAATCGACACAGGCGGAAAGAACCCGCTCACAAGACCTCCATGTCTTGTGGCTCACACACGCCGAGTCCGCCCGGTCTAGATTTATTACTCCACATTCCCATATCACATGCTAACAATATTAACCAATGTTCCATTTGTTTCTTGCAGGTGGCAGGTAGTCACCCGACTTTCATCGTTCTACGCATAGCTAAGCAAAACTAGGCATATACGAGTTTAAAACTGGTAATATGGTAAATATGGAATAACAAGGGTGGTAATGCACAGATTAGGCTTTTACTTAACTCCTAATTACTTAATGCAGTAACAGAAAGCAAAAGCGAAATTAATTTATAAAACACAAGGTAGGGTTGTATGCATCCGGGGCTTGCCTTCGTTGACGAAAAAGTCCGGTTCCTGCGACGTTACACAAGTATTCGATCCGACCTCAACAGACGGATTAACCTCTTCAACAGCTTGATTAACTACCACGTTTTCATCTTCGTTCACTACACGTAATAACAATGCCATGTTTAACATGATGCGGAATTCGAAACATGATGCTCGATGATGGATGAAAAATTAATAATTTGAATACAACTTTCCTTCGCGGTACAGTTGCAAGTCAAAACAAACTAAATCTTTTTCGTAACACATACATCAACTGCCAAGGATCATTAACAACAAATGACCCAAGGTCATCACTCAATCCAAAATTCCAAACAAAAACCTAAATCATTAAAGGTTACTATTCGCTTTTATGAATTAATTATTTAATTCAAAATTATGAAATAAATCAACTTATTCCAATTGAGCTCAAAATTTTAGTACATGTTTATTACATGTTAACTAAGTGGCAAAACAAATTTCATAATTTTTGGATAAATGAATAAGCCTAGAAAAATCCTGGAAATCCATTTATGAATAAATTGAGCAATTTTTATCACATTTAAAAATTACTGAAAAACACTATTTCATATTTTTCTTAAATACTATACATCTCAGAGAAGTCACACAAAAATTTTCATAATTTTTGGAGCTCTAAATAAATCTACACAAAAATAACAAAAACAGACACTATTCATTCAAATCTGAAAATAGAAAAATCCATTTGAACGCTGAGTCACTGACATCGGGTCCCACATGTCATCTCCTTCCTCCCGCGTGTTGACTACGACGACGACGGCGCTGACCGGCGCAAACTCACCGACGGTGAGTCCAAAGGCGACGGTCAAGGTACCAAAATGACCACATCATCACGGCGCATCGACTGAAGGCACTAGCTAGACGAATTACTACGAGTTACGAGCTCGGCGTCGGCCATGGCGGACGCGGTGGCACAGCAGTGCTACGCCGGCGAAACGAAGCCGAAAACGGGGAAACAGAGGGCATGGGAAGGTCCAGTATCTCACCACGAACACGTTCAAGCAAGAATTAAGGCCGGAGAAGCAACGGTGAAGCGGGGCGGCGTTCACAGCGATCACGGCGGTGCGAGCAATGGCGACGGCGGTGTTCTAGTGGCTGTGGTGGACAAAACGAGCAATCAACAAGATATTAAGCACCACGGCATCATGGAGAAGCTGAAACAATACTTCCCGAGATCAGAAGCTCACCGTAGAGTACTGGCCACGACGGCGCTCGCTCGACGGGGACTCTGCCGGCCGCGAGGAAGAAGAGCGTGGGCAGCGAGTTCCCGGCGAAATCAGCCGACCACAGTTGGCTGGGTGGATGCGCAAGAGAAAGACGGAACTGGGACTAGCTTAACAGCGACGGTGGAGCACGACAACGACGGCACGGGCTCGTCGGAGATGGAGCAGCGGCGACGGGAAAAACAGAGAGCAAAGAAAGAAGAATGGCGGCGGCTCCAGAGCTTTATAGGGCAGCCAAGGAAGCGCAAGGAAGCCACGACGAAGCCTTCAGCGCACCAACGCGACGCCCAGACAGCCACGCGTGCGACTGGAAGCAAGCCGAAGCTCGCCGGCGGTGTAGCGCAAGCGGTGAACACTGTTCACAGTAATTACAAGTTTGCCATTCGCCAAATTGCACAAATTACTCTCAAATTTTCATAACAACTCAAAAATCTCCAAAAATAAAAGTTGTTCAAAATCAAAAGTTCTACAACTTTGCTTTTATAACCATCTCCTAATTCGGTCTAGATTTTAAAATGAACTTTTGAATTTGAATAGGGAAATTTACCGAATTACGCCTTTTTGATTTACTCAAAAATTTTCTAAACAACTTGAAAAACTCCAAAAACAAACTTTGTGTAACTTGCCAAGCTCTACACTTTTGCTTTAAGGCTCAACCCCAAAATATGCTTAGATTTTGAAATGGATTTTCAGGGTAGGATTTACATGTTGAAACGCGGGGTTTTCTCGAAAAATTCAAACCCCAGACAAACTTTGAACTTGAGTCAAACAATACAATTCAACACTCATTACACAATTGTAAACTTGTTTTAGTAAATGCACATCCAAGTTTTCACCAAATGCCGAATGCTTTGCAATGCATATGATGACATGTCAGATTTTTAATATTTAAACACCCGAGGTGTTACAATCCTTCCCCCTAAAAGAAATCTCGCACCGAGATTCAAAGCCATAGGGTAAGTAATGGAAAAGGAAATGTGTCGCAAGAACACATACAAACTATGTCCATAAAACAGCTGAGGTTCCTTTTACAAAACACAACATGTACTACCGAGCTCAACTAACATTACTCGAATTTATATTGACGCTAAAAATTCGGGAAACTTTTCTAACAAGTAATCTTCTGATTCCCAAGTAGCTTCCTCTTCTGAATGTTGATTCCATTGTATTTGATAGAACTTGATTGTCCGTCTTCGAGTAACACGATCTTTCTGATCTAGCACTCGGATAGGATATTCAGAATAAGTTAAATCCAATTCTAGTTCTACTCCTTCAACTTCAACATTCTGTTCAGGCACTCAGAGACACTTCTTCAATTGAGAAACATGGAACACATCATGCACAGCTGCGAGATGTTCAGGTAGTTTCAAATGATATGCTACTTTTCCATACCTTTCCAAAATTTGATATGGTCCAATATATCGGGGTGCCAACTTTCCTTTAACACCAAAACGGGTAACTCCCTTCATTGGTGACACTTTCAGATACACAAAATCTCCTTTGGTAAATACCAATGGTCTCCGTCTTCTATCCGCATAACTCTTTTGTCAGGATTGAGCTATTTTCAAATTACTCTGTATTTGTCTAACCTGGTCTTCTATTTCTTTCACAAGGTCAACTCCAAAGAATCTTCTTTCTCTAGGTTCAGACCAACTCAATGATGTTCTGCATCTACGACCATAGAGTGCTTCAAATGGAGCCATTCTAATGCTTTCTTGATAACTATTGTTGTATGAGAACTCGGCCAAAGGTAAGCATTCATCCCACTTATTGGAATAGTTAAGGACACAACACCTTAACATATCTTCAAGCACTTGATTAACTCTTTCAGTCTGTCCATCAGTCTGTGGATGATAAGTTGTACTGTACAAAAGTTTGGTATCCAACGAAGAATGCAATTGTTTCCAAAAGTTGGAGACAAACTGTGTACCCCTATCTGACACAATAGTCTTGGGTATTCCATGGAGACTCATGATTCTTGCTAAGTACATTTTGGCATATTGGATCGTAGGATATATTGTCTTGACTGGAAGAAAATGCGCTGACTTAGTGAGTCGATCTACAATAACCCATACTGAGTCAAATCCCTTTGATGTCTTGGGTAGACCAACAATAAAGTCCATACTTATGTCCTCCCACTTCCAAGATGGAATAGGTAATGGTTGTAACTCACTAGCAGGCCTCAAATGTATAGCTTTCACCTTTTGACAAGTATCACACTTTGCTATGTATCTAGCAATCTCTATTTTCATTTTAGTCCACCAGAATCTTTGCTTCAAGTCATGGTACATCTTGTTACTTCCCGGATGGATTGATAACCTAGTAGCATGTGCCTCATCTAGAATTGACTGCCGCAACTCAGGAACTTTTGGTACCACCAGGCGATCCTTGAACAACAACACATCTTTATTGTCAATACTAAAGCATTCCGCTTTTTCATTCTTGACTCTTTCCTTAATATGGGCTATACCCTTGTTTTCCTTCTGAGCAGCAATAACTTGATCTCGAATAGTGGCTTTAACAATTATGTTGGTCAAACTTCCTTGTTGAATTACTTCTACATTCAACTTTTCCATTTCTTGACATAAATTCAAACCCATTGTTCTCACTGTTAGACAATTGCAATAACCTTTGCGACTGAGAGCATCTGCAACCACATTTGCTTTACCAGGATGATAATGTACTTCCAAATCATAATCCTTAATCAGTTCTAACCATCTTCTTTGTCGCATGTTCAACTCTGACTGAGTAAAGATATACTTTAAGCTTTTGTGGTCTGTATACATATGACACGTATTACCAAGCAAGTAATGCCGCCAAATCTTTAAAGCATGAACCACAACTGCTAACTCCAAGTCATGAGTCGGATAGTGTTCTTCATGTTGCTTAAGTTGCCTGGATGCATAGGCAATGACTCGGCCTTCTTGCATCAACACACATCCAATACCAATACCTGAAGCATCACAATAAACATCAAACGGCTTCTCGATGTCAGGTTGGGCTAACACTGGTGCAGTAGTCAACAGTCTCTTCAAAGTCTGGAAAGCCTCTTCACAATCTGATGACCAGACAAACTTAACTTGGTTCTTCAACAATTCAGTTATGGACTTTGATATCTTTGAGAAATCTGGAATAAACCGACGGTAATATCCTGCCAGACCCAGAAAACTCCGAACTTGATGAACTATGGTTGGCGGTTTCTAATCAAGCACATCCTTCACTTTCATCGATCATTACTAATTCTTCAGGATCTTCTTCTTCTTCCTCTCCCGATTCATCATCATCGGCAAGGATGACACCGGGGTCCATGGCATCAGCTTGAGGCTCATGATTCGGATTCAGTAGATTGCTAAGCCTATGAACTTCCTCATGTAGATATGTATTATGTTCTTCTAAATCTTCTACATAGAATTCTAGCTCATGAGTTCTAGCTCTAGCGACATCTTCCCTGTGCCAAGCTTCATTTCTTCCTTCCACCATACGAACTAACATACTTTCGCAGTTCCTATGCGCGGTAGTGAGCTGCCTTAATTGACCCTGTAATTCTCCTATTTGTATAACATCCAAAGCCCTATCTCTAGTAGATTGTGCTAACTCCAAAGAAACCCTCAGTACCTCTGCCTGGGGATCAGGCCTAGTACTGCTACTGCTAGCACCATCATTTCTAGGGGCAAGTTGGTGACGAGGAACTCCTTTGGGTCCGGTGGACTTACGGGGCGTCATCTTGGCACGAGCCATACTGTAGGAAGCCAATTTAATCCAAGTAAGACCATTTGATCTAAATCCAAAAAGTAACTAAGATGGATTACATTCCTCCAATCAGACTCACTACTTAATTCCAGACTAAGAGGTGAAGGAAGTAACGAGTGAATTATTCATGATGCATGCATCGTTCTTACGAACAAAAACATCAAAGTTTATAATGCACATAAACAACATTTATTTTTATATAGGGCATAGTATGATTACTACTCCACCACACAAAAACCTTTTAATCAAATAGGGAATGGTGAGAAAGAAATAAGATAAGTCTAAAGCAATTTGGACCAAATTATCAAGTTAAATTTAGTCCTCCCAAATCATTTTGAAGTTTTTGCAAAACAATACAACAAAAACCTTGTAACGATGCGCTCTGATACCATTCTGTGGCAGAACCTCCTAAGTTATAGAGCCCACATGCATCTGTCTTGGTCCGACGACCTTCGACAACTATGCATATGTTTCCATTAACTTAAAAAGACTGTCGGGTGTCCTCGGGGAACCCCGAATCATCCACGATTTCCAAGCAGGATCACGTTACAGAGTCATTGCAGTATTACAACATTTATTCAAATATATACATCAGAGTAAAAACAGCGGAAGTCTTACGATAACATAGTTTACAAACCAGTTGTTTCAAACCTTACAAACTAAGTTCGATAATTATTACAAACTATAGTAGTAGTGGAGTGGCATAATAATATAATACAAAACACACAAGGAGATTGCCCTGCCCAAGGGCCACACATTTACTTCTCGTCGTCAGAACGAACAATAGTCATGCAGCACGATCCAAAACAGATCTGCTCATGAGGCTCACCTGCAACAAGGGTCAACGAACCCTGAGTACAAAAGTACTCAACAAGACTTAACCGAAATAAGAACTGATAACTCAGGAATGCAGGCTCAGGGATTCAAGGTATGGTTTTAGCAATAATCAAAGTTATTTTGCGTAAAAGCTCTTTAACAAAATTCTTTATATAGAAAGTTTCATAAAATCATATACAAAGCTGACACGATCCATGATGAGATCATGAAACTTCATATCCAACACATTCACAAGCCTTATTCGAGTTCCAGTTATTAATTCTACGATGATGAATAGTGAGTTGAGTCTCCATAACCGAGGAGCAACGACGATTCGAACCGATTAAGCCCAGCTGGGGATTCCAGACCACACGACATATGCAGGTCCCCGACCTACATATACCAACCTACCCTCGGATCCTCTAAAACAAGAACGGGTCCGCGCCACCCGAGAACACAGTACTCCACCACTCTAGCCCATGGCCACGTGGGTACACGCTATTCCCGCCATCTCTCCACTCCCAGTGCGCGAGTAGCCATTCTCATAATAGAATTGCCAAGTTCAGGCTTACCGGAGTATGTGGTTAGTACTACAAATTCTCACCTCATGCAATTCAACAACGGACGTGCCTTAATCGACACAGGCGGAAAGAACCCGCTCACAAGACCTCCATGTCTTGTGGCTCACACACGCCGAGTCTGCCCGGTCTAGATTTATTACTCCACATTCCCATATCACATGCTAACAATATTAACCAATGTTCCATTTGTTTCTTGCAGGTGGCAGGTAGTCACCCGACTTTCATCGTTCTACGCATAGCTAAGCAAAACTAGGCATATACGAGTTTAAAACTGGTAATATGGTAAATATGGAATAACAAGGGTGGTAATGCACAGATTAGGCTTTTACTTAACTCCTAATTACTTAATGCAGTAACAGAAAGCAAAAGCAAAATTAATTTATAAAACACAAGGTAGGGTTGTATGCATCCGGGGCTTGCCTTCGTTGACGAAAAAGTCCGGTTCCTGCGACGTTACACAAGTATTCGATCCGACCTTAACAGACGGATTAACCTCTTCAACAGCTTGATTAACTACCACGTTTTCATCTTCGTTCACTACACGTAATAACAATGCCATGTTTAACATGATGCGGAATTCGAAACATGATGCTCGATGATGGATGAAAAATTAATAATTTGAATACAACTTTCCTTCGCGGTACAGTTGCAAGTCAAAACAAACTAAATCTTTTTCGTAACACATACATCAACTGCCAAGGATCATTAACAACAAATGACCCAAGGTCATCACTCAATCCAAAATTCCAAACAAAAACCTAAATCATTAAAGGTTACTATTCGCTTTTATGAATTAATTATTTAATTCAAAATTATGAAATAAATCAACTTATTCCAATTGAGCTCAAAATTTTAGTACATGTTTATTACATGTTAACTAAGTGGCAAAACAAATTTCATAATTTTTGGATAAATGAATAAGCCTAGAAAAATCCTGGAAATCCATTTATGAATAAATTGAGCAATTTTTATCACATTTAAAAATTACTGAAAAACACTATTTCATATTTTTCTTAAATACTATACATCTCAGAGAAGTCACACAAAAATTTTCATAATTTTTGGAGCTCTAAATAAATCTACACAAAAATAACAAAAACAGACACTATTCATTCAAATCTGAAAATAGAAAAATCCATTTGAACGCTGAGTCACTGACATCGGGTCCCACATGTCATCTCCTTCCTCCCGCGTGTTGACTACGACGACGACGGCGCTGACCGGCGCAAACTCACCGACGGTGAGTCCAAAGGCGACGGTCAAGGTACCAAAATGACCACATCATCACGGCGCATCGACTGAAGGCACTAGCTAGACGAATTACTACGAGTTACGAGCTCGGCGTCGGCCATGGCGGACGCGGTGGCACAGCAGTGCTACACCGGCGAAACGAAGCCGAAAACGGGGAAATAGAGGGCATGGGAAGGTCCAGTATCTCACCACGAACACGTTCAAGCAAGAATTAAGGCCGGAGAAGCAACAGTGAAGCGGGGCGGCGTTCACAGCGATCACGGCGGTGCGAGCAATGGCGACGGCGGTGTTCCAGTGGCTGTGGTGGACAAAACGAGCAATCAACAAGATATTAAGCACCACGGCATCATGGAGAAGCTGAAACAATACTTCCCGAGATCAGAAGCTCACCGTAGAGTACTGGCCACGACGGCGCTCGCTCGACGGGGACTCTGCCGGCCGCGAGGAAGAAGAGCGTGGGTAGCGAGTTCTCGGCGAAATCAGCCGACCACAGTTGGCTGGGTGGATGCGCAAGAGAAAGACGGAACTGGGACTAGCTTAACAGCAACGGTGGAGCACGACAACGACGGCACTGGCTCGCCGGAGATGGAGCAGCGGCGACGGGAAAAACAGAGAGCAAAGAAAGAAGAATGGCGGCGGCTCCAGAGCTTTATAGGGCAGCCAAGGAAGCGCAAGGAAGCCACGACGAAGCCTTCAGTGCACCAACGCGACGCCCAGACGGCCACGCGCGCGACTGGAAGCAAGCCGAAGCTCGCCGGCGGTGTAGCGCAAGCGGTGAACACTGTTCACAGTAATTACAAGTTTGCCATTCGCCAAATTTCACAAATTACTCTCAAATTTTCATAACAACTCAAAAATCTCCAAAAATAAAAGTTGTTCAAAATCAAAAGTTCTACAACTTTGCTTTTATAACCATCTCCTAATTCGGTCTAGATTTTAAAATGAACTTTTGAATTTGAATAGGGAAATTTACCGAATTACGCCTTTTTGATTTACTCAAAAATTTTCTAAACAACTTGAAAAACTCCAAAAACAAACTTTGTATAACTTGCCAAGCTCTACACTTTTGCTTTAAGGCTCAACCCCAAAATATGCTTAGATTTTGAAATGGATTTTCAGGGTAGGATTTACATGTTGAAACGCGGGGTTTTCTAGAAAAATTCAAAACCCAGACAAACTTTGAACTTGAGTCAAACAATACAATTCAACACTCATTACACAATTGTAAACTTGTTTTAGTAAATGCACATCCAAGTTTTCACCAAATGCCGAATGCTTTGCAATGCATATGATGACATGTCAGATTTTTAATATTTAAACACCCGAGGTGTTACACACGCCCGGCCGCTGGCATAGCTGGCGAGCGAGCCAACCGAGCTATGCTCGGTCCTCGGCATGGGTGGTGAATTGGTGGTACTGGGGTAACCAGTAGTGAGTCAGCACTCAGCAGAGCTACAAGGAAAGCCAACAAAATCAAATGATTCGGCTTGCATTGCATTGCATGCTTACCAGCGATCCCAACTGCTGATAGCGAGTCAGAGAAGTATGTGGGCACTTTAGCGTTTGCGTTTGGATTTGATTCCCCCATGATTTATAGCTACAGGTAGTTCTTTACTAAAAAGGTATTGTACAAACATACATGCAGGCTTAACACAGTACTTCGAGCAACTCCAACAGTTTGCTAAACATCACTTGGCAAATCTATAGTTTTGCCAAGTCTCAAAACCAAATGCCAAGTGAAAAAAGAGGCATTCTCCAATAGTTTGTTATTTGGGCTTGGCAAATTGAAAATTGGTGGCCCACATGTCTTAATTTTTTGCGGGGTCGGTGCTGGGGCGACGCCCCTTCATCTCGCGCGAAGGAGATCGCGCGGCGCGTCCGTCCACCTTCGACGCGCGTACAGGGCCGCGGCGCCAATCTCCTCCCTCTGCCGCCGCCCGTTCTTCGTCCCTCTACCGCCGCCCATCTCTTCCTCCCTCTGCCGTCGTGCAAAACGAAAGGGCGAAAGGAAGTCCAAAGCAAGTCGCGTAGAAGTCGAAGGAAAAGAATCGCAGAAGTTGCCTACTCGCGTTGCATTGGGATCCCCGGGAACATCGAGTGCCTCGACGGGGAAGGACTCGCGCGTGCACCGGTGTAGATCGATGTTGCCTGTGCTGTATTGGCTTTCTCCTTGCTTGCTTTTTTTTGAGAATCTTCTCCTTGCTTGCTTGGCAGCTGCCCGGCCGGCGGCACTGGCGGCACCATGCCTAGGAAGAGATCCCGTGCTCAGAGACAATTAGATGAATCTTCATCCGATGACGACGACCTTCTCATATTCTCGGCTGCTCAAATTGTGAGCAATTTTTCCAACGCCAAAAGAAGGCCCAGTGGCTCTGTCCCTGGTCATCGAGTTATTTATCGTGATAGAGAAGGCGGCCATGATAGGATATTTCAAGATTATTTGGCGGATAATCCAACATATGGCCCGGAGAGAGCTTTTGGTGTTCTTCAATCAAGGTTCGCCATTGTTCGTGGACCAGCTCGTATTTGGGACATAGAGACATTAGCATTGATCATGAAGGCTTGTATTATCATGCACAACATGATAATTGAAGATGAAGGGCATGTGGATCCTGACGAGCGTTTCGATAACGGTGGTGAAAATGTGGAACCTGAACATGGACAGGCCACTCAAACACTACAAGAATTTATTGACGCGCACAAAAGGATCAGAGACCCTGAAACACATGTCCAACTCAAAGAAGACCTTATTGAGCACCTATGGAACCATCACCCCAATTTATATAGTTTTTAAATTCCATAATGAAACGGTTCTAATAAATTCCATAGATAATACTGACACATTACAAACTGAATGATAAAAGGTTTGGATGATTAAACAAAAGACTGCACATATGAAAAATAAACTAAGGTTCAATGTTTCGATGACTTGATCTAATTAGCCATACGACGAGCAATGATCTTCCTCTACATGATCTCGTAGTACTCCAGCTACACCGAGTCGAGTTTGCTCTTGTCCACTTGCATGATTTCTTTTTCTTCTTTCATCAACTTCGCTTCTGCTAGTTTTCCTTCATTTGATGCTCTCTCCTTGTCTACCTCTCCTCTTTTGCCTTCTCTTTTTCCTTGTCCAAAGACTCCTTCTTTGCCCACATCTTTTCTATAGCCTCCATGCAAAGTTCAGCAGCTCCCCCTCGCCTAAGATTTTCTTTTGCCTTCTTGATCCCTTCTGACCTTTTTCTTGGTTCAGTTTGTTCAGCAGCGACATCTATTACTCCTTCATTGATGGTTGCTTCCTCATCCCTTGGCCTGGATGCCTTGGTGGGCTTCTATTTTTTCTTTGCTTGTTTCTCCAGCTCGGCAAGTTCTATCCTCTTGGCTTTCCACTTATCCTCCCCCTTCAGTATGTCATAACAATGGATAAGCGTGAATGACTTCTTCTCCTTGTCTAATTCCGTGTACATCTTGGAGCCTTCAGAGATCTGTATAAGAAATTTGTCAATGTACATATATTTTAAAATAAACCAAAATAATAAAATGGTTGAATAAATGTCACATACCTTGTTTTGGATAGTCTGTCCACTCTGATTCCTTCGTTCAATCGCCTCATAGCATGAACAATACTTGTTCACTTGTAACCGAATTGTCAGCCACCTGTGCATAATGGAACTTTGTGTCGTCACAGCTGAAGTTTCCTTGTTCTTCTAAAAAAAGCATGAACTCTTTTCCAAAATGATGCACAAGATTGATTGGCACCATGAATTGGATCCTTGCTAACATTCAACTAGCCGGAGCATATAACTTCGTCTTCCTTCTAGAAATTTTTTTTGTCCTCTTGGATCCCTTTGTGCTGCGACTTGCCTGCACTTCTTCCACATCGCCATGCTGCATTTCTTGGGTCATCGGAATGTCGAGGTCGTCGAAACCAGCAAGATCACCATCAACTTCGTTGGCAACTCTGTTGAGAAGAATGTCACTCAAAAATCCATCCCCTTCCATATGAATGAGTCTACAAAAAATAAAACTAGCATCATCAGACCACTAATCGATCTGTACGGCAGCAGCATCCATCCCCTTGAATTATCAAGAACCACAGATCGATCTAGCAATTACCATGAAGCTACAGATGCATAAACCTAGCGGGCAAATAAAGATCGATCTAGCATATACCTAGCATGCACCTACAGATCGATCTACGGTGCTTGATCGGGATAACAAAAAAGTGTAGCTCATCAGACCTAGCTGATCGGATCCTAGCAATACCCTAGCAGCCGCCGGCAGCCAATGAGAATAAAGATCGATGAAACGAGATCAAGGGAAGAACCTACCTTCTCTGCTCGCGTCGATCCTTGTCTCCTCGCGACAGCATCCGCCGGCGATCCGGCCGTCTCCATCAACTCGCAACGAAGAAGGGCGCCGGCGGTCCGTCTACTACTCCTCGCGACGCTGCACATGTGAGATAAAGGAAGCCACGTGTGGTAGAACCTCCTAAGGAATCGGGCCCACGTGCACCTATCGTTGTCTTAACAGACCTCGGATAGTGTGACAGAACCGCCCAATTTATACAAGATCAAGTACGGTTGTCCCCGCTAACACGTTGACACACCCATACTTTCACTCATATAAACCCGGTAGTCCGCCGAGTGTCCCGAAAGACCTCGGTAAATCAACATCACAACCAAGATCGCGTGATTAAACAAATACACATCACATACATCGAGTTGCAGCGGAAATAATATTACAAAGGGGTTAACAACTAATAGTACAAGTTTGGGTTTCAAAACCGCTTAGTGAAAACAACATAGCTTTCAAATGATTACATTAATATAAGTTCCAAATATAGTGCTAGCATAAGTGACATCATCCGACAAAAGCATATAGATGAGAAGTAAGTATAGAATCACCGAGCCCACCGGTGGTTAGCCACCATCATCAACAGGTCGAGAACATCACCTACAACAAGGTGGGATAAACCCTGAGTACTCGAATGTACTCAGCCAGACTTACCCGTCGTAAACCAGAAATAAAGTGACACCAAGGATCATGCAAGGCTTTCTTTAGTGGGCTAGCTGACTCGTTTGCGAAAAGCATAAGCTATCATGAAGAAACCATTTTTAAGTACTTTGCATCATCTTTATTATGACCTATCCATCTAGGTAAGCACCTGTACTATAGCAATCACTTGATTAACCAATAACATCCAGTTACCAATTTAGATTTAGCATATCTCATATCATCCAGATAACCATCATTGTTCCATAATAATTACTACGATGAAGTAACTCGAGTCAAGTGCTCACTATCCAGGAGCGATGGCGATTCGAATCGATTCCTAACCAGCTGGTGATTTATTCCTTACACAAACCTCACTCACCCGCTAAAGTGAGATATTGATCACCGAGTCAACTTTCCAGGAATCTCGAGTTTGCCAGGAACCACATGTACCCGGGGGCCGACCGACTGCACTTTGGCCTTATCATCCCGCCCCCGTGTCCTACCACACCTGCTCCGGCACAGTGCGTTGCGGGCAATCTACTCGGCCCGAAAAATCTCCCAGCTTCGCGGTCGGAAGGTACTTTATCCGGCCAGCTAAATGTAAGGCATGCGTTCAACATGACTCGAGGCCCAACAACGGTCGGTCCTTAATCGACACAGACGGAAACTAACAACACCCCAGAACCCTGTCTGGTTGCCTCCAACTTTTTCCGTCCGGTCTCCAATTATCCATCACACATGGTTAATTCCAGGATATCATTCTTTCCATAGCTAAATTCTTCCAGTAACCACCTATCAATGTAGGTGACCGGGTATCACCGATCGCTACCGGTCTAAGCAAGGCTAAGCAGTTATTCGATCCTGACCTAACAGGGTAAAAAGGTAATAAGGTAGGCAAGGATAGTAATAAATGCATCAACGGTTTCAATCAACTCCTACAACTTAATGCAACAATATATAACTCATATATAGAAAGAATTGCTTTTATAAATTAGGAGACATATAATGCTCCGGGGCTTGCCTGGGATCCGCCACAAGTCAGTTCAGTTAGCTTGCACCGTCCTGGTGACATCACAGGTCCTAACACTTGCTTAGTCCTTCCATCTTCGGGATAGATCCTCCATACACCGTCTTCGGGTTTGGCTCCAACATCATATTCTTCACGTGGTTCATCTAGCGCACCTAGATGAGATGCAATATGCAAGTGTATGAATATGAAAAATAGTACCATGAGATGCATCACAAAATAGCAAGCAAGGACAAGCATAGTTTACACTCACACTTAAGTACTTTGCGATGCTTAACTTAACCATCACACAATCTATCATGCTAAGATGGCAAAGAAGACGACAACACCAAGCATGACACAAGTTTTCTCAAGATCTCATGTGCTCTAACTCAGTCATCACTCAAGGCATAAGTCACACTTAACAATATACAAGCAAACACTATAATTGGAATCTGCCAATTTCTGGACATGCAAACAGCAGCTACAAGATTTAGCTATAACTGGAGTTACACAAATCCAAATGACTTGCAAGAAGACATTATGGAAAGCTTATGAAATTTTCTACAATTCATCATTAATCATCTTAGCATGATTCTCAACTTAACTAAGCCAAATATATTCATTTACAGAAACTGGTCTACAATTGATAGAAAGCAGCCATTTCTGAAACCCAACTTTAAACAGCTATAACTCTTAAACTACTTGGCCAAATGACACCAAATTTTAATAGAAGCTAGATACATGAATTATCTACAACTTTTGTATAAACAAGTTTCACAACAAAGCACATTATTATGAAGAACTTTGCTAAGTTCCCAGATCTGTCCATAAACCACATCGGCAAGAAAATAATTATTAACTTATGTTGCAAATACATAATTAGGCAAAACCAACTTTACCAACATGTCACACATGACTAAAGAACACCAGAAAATCTAGTGTCCATGACCAAATAAATTATTTTAATGCATTTCTTAATTTATTTTAGATAATAAGGTGACTTAATGAACATATACCAAAAGTGCACAATAACTTCTACAAAAATTACAGTGGCTCACATATCCTCTCAATAGTCTACTGTACAAATTTCACTCCATTTGGATATGTATAGCAAGCTCTATGAAAAAGACAAGTTGCTAAAGCAAGAATTCATGTGAGAGCAAGATAAACCAATAACTCACTCATACTTCATCCAATACTCATGAAATTTTTACCACACATCAACTATCACATGAGTAGCATGCCACAAAAATTTCACTTCATTTGGAGCCCTAGATCTACAGTTATGAAAAATAACAAATTCAACTAGCATTACAACCTTACTGCACAAATCTATTTTTACCGCAAAATATTTAAACTAAAACATGCCATATTATAGATCCACTACATAGACAATTTCATAAGGATTCCAAAAAGTCCTCATTTACTATTTTACGAATTTTCTACGATTTACTATGAATTTCCAAAGTTCCTGCAAAATAATTACAAACCAGTCCTACGGCACTATTCACCTGAGTCTATGACAATGCAGTTAGGACCCTGACTTTCGTCGAATTGTCGCGCGAGGTCCCTGGTCGGAAAAATCAGAGCAGAGGATGGTCGGAGCTTGCTGTTGCGGCCGGAGAAGGCACGTCGGCGGCGGCTGAGGGGCGGGGGAGCACCAGGGGGCCCTTGCGCACACGCTGGTGGTCTTGGATGGCCGAGAGATGGCCCGAGGTGGACCGGCCACAGAAGCCAGTGGCTCGAGCCCGCCGGAACTGACGGCGACGGCGCTCCAGCGGCCGCGGTGACCGAAAAAGGGGCGCAGGAGGGGCGTCGTGATGCGACGGATGCGTAGCGACACTCGGTGCAGGCGCAGGAGGGCTGTAGGCGAGGGAGCGATGGTGGCACGGGAGCTCGGCGGCGGCATTCATGGCGGCCGCGCTCTGGCGAGCGCGCAGCGCGGTCGGAGCGAGAGAGGCGATGGGGAGCGCAGAGGGACTGAAGAGGGGGATGGAGAGGCGTGCTGGTGCCCCTCCTCATCGGCAGCAGGGCGCAGGGCGTCCACGACGCGTGGAGCAGCGGCGGCGAGCATGGCATCCGTTGTCCCCTATGGGGCCCGCCATCGAACACCTGGCGCGCGCGATGGAGCCCGAGTTCAGACGCGTTTTTCAGCATATTCGGCTTGGATTTGGACCTAGGCGCCTGTAGCAAAGTTGTTGTCCACAAGCTGCTCTCCAACTTTTATTAAGGGTGCATAGACATTAAACTCTCGGATTAGTAGCTAATCAAGCCTCAAGTTGACATTGTCAGTGACTTAACAAGGGTTAAGTGTCGCTCTGCTTGAAGTCGAACTACTTGGTCCAGACATGGTCAAACTGATCCCAACCTTTTGTATGATCTTCTCCAATGAATTAGCTCCAACTTCTATTTTGGGGTCAAGTCAAGTTGCTTAACGAAAACACGAGAACGCGACATGCCAACATCGACGACGATGAATTCCAGACTTAGAAAAATTCTAAGTCTGAAAACAGCCGCTGATTCAATCTTCGAGCCTCTGTTTGACTTATTTCCAAGGTGATCTAGCTCTTGGTCCAAAAACAAAGTTTGTTCTACATGATATGGACTACAACTTTCATTTAAGGTCCAACCTCAAAACTGGTATAGAACCTACTGTTCTACTTTGACCAAAGTAGGATCACTATGAAGCTTAAATTATCCTTTTTGCTCCATTGGAGCGTTTTCTTGGCATTTGCCCAACATGAACCTTTCATGACTTTTGTTGTAGAGTTCTTCTAGAGTCATTTGAGCATGGTTGCAAGATTTGGTTGACGATCGAGAATTCCATTCACTTTATAAAATAATTCAAGCAAGGACATAACTCGTCATTTCATGTGACTTCTTGATTCCAAACTTCACGAAACTTTTCCATGGATCAATATAGATGGGTATTGATGTGAGACACATGAAGATATTCCAATAACACCACCCAAGCATATATCTTGAAAAGGGGTCTATAGGCGAGCAAAGGTGCAATATCCAAGTTTAGGTTGGGGCTTGTTTCTATAGGTTTGACCTTGACATCTTCATCATCACTTAATATAACATGTTTTAGCTCAAACCCATTGCTTAACTGGTGGCAAACACCTGGGGTGTTACAGCCCTCCCTCCTTAAAAGAATCGCGTCCCGAGATTCAGGACGAAAGACTTTTGTGGAAGAGAGACAGGCTACCAGTTTCCAATATCAGCGACAGATTTAGGCTACATCGCTTCAAGTATAAGGGAGGCTAATTTGGTCAAGACACTTTCTGATACTTGTCCTTTGTAGTAAGTTTTGTCTGAAGAATTTCCTTCGTTGGCCTTCACGATGTATTGTTACTTTGGGAGGAATCCAAGATAGCAATGTCCTACGTACTTCGTCCTCGATGTACGAAGAGCGATACAAACGTAGACTAAATACCTGTAGCATCTACTTCCCAAGTGGATATAGCACAGACCATATGGACTTTGCACTAGACCGCAGCCTGTTGACGGATATTCCTTGCAACGGTGCTATATTTGCTTCCCAAGGTTTGAAAAGCAGTTCTCTATTAAAGTGGCTTGAGCACAACTTCTCATAAAGGATGTGATCATAAATAGGGTAAACATCCTTTGAGGGTATGAGAAGCTAGTTAACCAATATCCAAACTAACTGTAGCGGTGCAATTACTCAAATGTCAACTGATGGAAAGCTACATAATGTTCCATGTGCGTAGTGCTCTTTCTTTGATAATAATATTGTATGGTCTGAGTCTGCTGAGTGAGTGGTAAACATAGTAGTTGACTCTATCGGCTCAACATTCTCGATGATCATTCCTTAGGGAACCTTTGGATCTAAGTTGCAACAGTGATCTGGGTTGAATCTGATGCAACCTATTGGGTAAAACACATATAAGGTACCAAAGGCATGTCAGCATTGGAGAACCAGTTGATGCTAGAAGGATGTTAGCGAGGCTTGGAGGACAACACAAGTTGCAAGTAATCACAAAACTAGGGACTAGTTCACTACCAAGCAGGTTGAGTACAATTTGCCTTCGTGGTGCAGTTGCACAGCAAGTTGGATTGACTTGCATCGTAGCAAAACCAGCTTTCTTGAACTATATTTGTCATCAGAGACTTCCATTCTAAGGCCAATTAATATCTCAAAAACCATAATCCAAAAATCTGCGGTTTGACATCTTTCCAATTGCTTTCGAACTGCAAGGGCACAATTTTGACTTCTAGAACACCTTGACTGCTCACGCATTGCTGATCTAAGAGGGCAAAGGCAAGGCACATAGGGGTGCAATTAGTCTTCTCAAGGGTATGGGGGGTTGTCTAATCAGTAATACACCTACAAGTTGTAATTTCTTGGCAGGAATGACAAACACAACTGTCTAATGCAAATGATGATTGCAGTCACAACGGAATTGCAGATTCTATACCCTTTTGTTTTCTATTCATATCTCACAAACTACTGCTCCAATATGCACAAATTTTTGTGGACATGTAGATCCATGGGTCTTCTAACTACTCCCCAAAATCAACTTAACCGGACACCGTTGACCATCCAAACAATTTCATCTACCAAAACTGCTCTGTTCTGAAATGGCAGCAAACCGAGCCTGACAAGATATCTCTCAAATCCGACGTTTTACTCAACCAATGCTCAAACCAACTTAAGACATTGAAGGGCCCTAAGCAAGGAATGAGATCACCAAGTTTGGGGTCAATCCAGCTCCGTTTGAGTCACTAACCGCCGGCTTGAAGATAACCGGTTTAGTGCCACAAAATCTAGATAGATTTCGTGTCCTCCCTTTTCTTTGCTTCACACGTTGAGGTGTGTGTTTTGCACTCTCTACTTTTCTCATAGTAGCAGCAGCCTTTCCCTAGCTAAGGATGGAGGCTAGAGTTTTCCTTACATGCTTCTCTGGTAACAATTTCCGCCGTTGATCTAGATACCAACTTGACGATGCACAAGCATTGGACTTGTGGCTGTTTTCACAGGGCACAAAACATTATTCCACATGTAGGGCATTTCTACATTGACAAGGAACCATTCCTATATATCCTTTGGCACTTTATCCAATAGAGTCCGGACACATGTGTAATTGGCACCTTAGGGCATAAAGATGCTAACTAAAATCAGGGACGTGCTTTCACTAGCTCCTACCTAGCCGATACAACGTCTTGTACTATATACGTGATTTTCAAAGATGGAATTGACTTGATAGCACATTTGGAGAAGAAGTAGCACTTGCATTGTGGGGCCAGGTTTGCTATTTCCTTGATCAACATTGTTCTATGAGATCTGGCCTTCATAGTTACCAAATAGTCGTTACCTAACTGAAGGCTAACTTTCCTACTGGTAACAAATCAGTTGTCCCTCAACACTAAAAAGGTTCCAAATCTTCACTCTTGATAATAAAAATTTTAGTCGAAGCCTACAGATGGTCACCATTGAAGTCAGCAGAAAGGGGTCACACCAAAGGAGGTCGGTTCGTCTACGTCATCCTTATGCACCTAAAGATTGAGAACTTGGACAAGAATCTCATATATACCAGGTGACCTATTACAGCACATAATCTCCTGGTCCATTTATCATCCGACTGATAACTTGTTCAACCTTAAGTGTGGTGCACCTTTCTGATCCAATGAAAATGACATAAGTTGCTCACTAGATGACCGACGTCATTATAGGGATCGTCAAGTAGAGTCACTTGTCTACCACCTCTTGCAGTCTGTTATGTTCCTGTTAGTGACCTGTTCTTCAAAGGTTAACCGTTGGACGACTTCACAAGGGAGTCCTATTGCATCTAGTTCGACATATAGATCGCTTGACATGATAAGGAGAGATAACCAAGGAAGAGCTCAAGTGAGAATAACATATCGGTGCAGTTCTGCAATGGATCACGACTAGAAACCTCGATACCAACGCGTGCCGAGCAGCACAACCTTGTGTGCGTGCCCACAGGAGGCTCTCGGTTTCGTCGCGGCACCATAGATTGCTAATCGTGGCACCATTACTGAACATACAACCCACAAGAAATCTCACATGACATAAATTGGGTTGCATAGGAGCAAGCACTGCGCGAAGGAGGGATAGCAAACAAAGGTAGTCACAAGGTTAGGAGTCAACAAGCAAGGAATCCGAAAATCAAAACACAACGCAAGAGAGCATAGCTTAATTGCCAAAGACAACTGAGCAGGGGACTTCTTGCCAAATTTCCATATACGTCTTGTGTCCACCAAGTGATTACCAAAACTTGGACGTGGTTCTAGGATAGCGCTCTTCAAAACTTGTATGCTTACCGAGGACAAAAGGGGTGATAACTATGGCACTAATTAGATAACAAGCATACATACCCACCACTTGGCTAAACTAGAGGACATTAAGCATGTAACCACAATTATTTCTAGCAAGGCTAAGCACACACTTCTCTCAAGCACTTCCTATTCAAGCAACATGGAACAAGGCATTCTTGTTTAACTCCACACAAGGAAGATAGTGCAATACATCGATCACAAGTTACTTAGTACTCAGAACAAAGGAAGGGAAGCATATTTATGCACAAGCACAATCACGATGCATGCTCGTCCTATTCGTCCTCACGAAATTGTCAGCCTAAGGTGGCAATCACGTTCTATGTCGGTGGCATAACACGTACTCTCTCGATATATAGCTAGTCGTCAGCTACATTCAATCTACGCATTCGTGGTTAGCGTACCTGCAGGTAAATTCATTGCAGCCAATTCCCATAAGAGATAATAAGCACATAATGAAACAGTAAACTAAGATACCTTCCCATATACACATCCCCAGATATATATATACTTCGGTATCCATAGCTACCCGATAAATATACCCACAATTAAGTACCTTCATATATACATGTGTGTAACATGTAAATATTCCAGTAGCCACAGCTAACTCTCCCTAGACCGACAGTTGGACGGTCATACTCTCACAACTCACACTTACCTGGGCGTAGAGGCAATTGATCCATACATTACCATTCAAGTGAACGGCATCCATACAATAGCACGCCGTATGGACGACAAAAGTAAAAATTTCAATAAAGTACATCCACTAAAGTTAGTACTTAGATAGCCACCTAATAGTCCTTAACTGGGCATAAAGGAGGATGCCGCTAGCATAGTTTTGCAAATAAGTTTTGACAAATTTGCCTGTAGCTAAAGTTTTAGTTAAAATAGACTTTTTAAAACCAAAACTTAGCTTTTAAAACTATGTACCTGACAGTATTATGCTTAATCTCGCTCTGATACCAGCTTGTGACAGAACCGCCCAATTTATACAAGATCAAGTACGGTTGTCCCCGCTAACACGTTGACACACCCATACTTTCACTCATATAAACCCGGTAGTCCGCCGAGTGTCCCGAAAGACCTCGGTAAATCAACATCACAACCAAGATCGCGTGATTAAACAAATACACATCACATACATCGAGTTGCAGCGGAAATAATATTACAAAGGGGTTAACAACTAATAGTACAAGTTTGGGTTTCAAAACCGCTTAGTGAAAACAACATAGCTTTCAAATGATTACATTAATATAAGTTCCAAATATAGTGCTAGCATAAGTGACATCATCCGACAAAAGCATATAGATGAGAAGTAAGTATAGAATCACCGAGCCCACCGGTGGTTAGCCACCATCATCAACAGGTCGAGAACATCACCTGCAACAAGGTGGGATAAACCCTGAGTACTCGAATGTACTCAGCCAGACTTACCCGTCGTAAACCAGAAATAAAGTGACACCAAGGATCATGCAAGGCTTTCTTTAGTGGGCTAGCTGACTCGTTTGCGAAAAGCATAAGCTATCATGAAGAAACCATTTTAAGTACTTTGCATCATCTTTATTATGACCTATCCATCTAGGTAAGCACATGTACTATAGCAATCACTTGATTAACCAATAACATCCAGTTACCAATTTAGATTTAGCATATCTCATATCATCCAGATAACCATCATTGTTCCATAATAATTACTACGATGAAGTAACTCGAGTCAAGTGCTCACTATCCAGGAGCGATGGCGATTCGAATCGATTCCTAACCAGCTGGTGATTTATTCCTTACACAAACCTCACTCACCCGCTAAAGTGAGATATTGATCACCGAGTCAACTTTCCAGGAATCTCGAGTTTGCCAGGAACCACATGTACCCGGGGGCCGACCGACTGCACTTTGGCCTTATCATCCCGCCCCCGTGTCCTACCACACCTGCTCCGGCACAGTGCGTTGCGGGCAATCTACTCGGCCCGAAAAATCTCCCAGCTTCGCGGTCGGAAGGTACTTTATCCGGCCAGCTAAATGTAAGGCATGCGTTCAACATGACTCGAGGCCCAACAACGGTCGGTCCTTAATCGACACAGACGGAAACTAACAGCACCCCAGAACCCTGTCTGGTTGCCTCCAACTTTTTCCGTCCGGTCTCCAATTATCCATCACACATGGTTAATTCCTAGGATATCATTCTTTCCATAGCTAAATTCTTCCAGTAACCACCTATCAATGTAGGTGACCGGGTATCACCGATCGCTACCGGTCTAAGCAAGGCTAAGCAGTTATTCGATCCTGACCTAACAGGGTAAAAAGGTAATAAGGTAGGCAAGGATAGTAATAAATGCATCAACGGTTTCAATCAACTCCTACAACTTAATGCAACAATATATAACTCATATATAGAAAGAATTGCTTTTATAAATTAGGAGACATATAATGCTCCGGGGCTTGCCTGGGATCCGCCACAAGTCAGTTCAGTTAGCTTGCACCGTCCTGGTGACATCACAGGTCCTAACACTTGCTTAGTCCTTCCATCTTCGGGATAGATCCTCCATACACCGTCTTCGGGTTTGGCTCCAACATCATATTCTTCACGTGGTTCATCTAGCGCACCTAGATGAGATGCAATATGCAAGTGTATGAATATGAAAAATAGTACCATGAGATGCATCACAAAATAGCAAGCAAGGACAAGCATAGTTTACACTCACACTTAAGTACTTTGCGATGCTTAACTTAACCATCACACAATCTATCATGCTAAGATGGCAAAGAAGACGACAACACCAAGCATGACACAAGTTTTCTCAAGATCTCATGTGCTCTAACTCAGTCATCACTCAAGGCATAAGTCACACTTAACAATATACAAGCAAACACTATAATTGGAATCTGCCAATTTCTGGACATGCAAACAGCAGCTACAAGATTTAGCTATAACTGGAGTTACACAAATCCAAATGACTTGCAAGAAGACATTATGGAAAGCTTATGAAATTTTCTACAATTCATCATTAATCATCTTAGCATGATTCTCAACTTAACTAAGCCAAATATATTCATTTACAGAAACTGGTCTACAATTGATAGAAAGCAGCCATTTCTGAAACCCAACTTTAAACAGCTATAACTCTTAAACTACTTGGCCAAATGACACCAAATTTTAATAGAAGCTAGATACATGAATTATCTACAACTTTTGTATAAACAAGTTTCACAACAAAGCACATTATTATGAAGAACTTTGCTAAGTTCCCAGATCTGTCCATAAACCACATCGGCAAGAAAATAATTATTAACTTATGTTGCAAATACATAATTAGGCAAAACCAACTTTACCAACATGTCACACATGACTAAAGAACACCAGAAAATCTAGTGTCCATGACCAAATAAATTCTTTTAATGCATTTCTTAATTTATTTTAGATAATAAGGTGACTTAATGAACATATACCAAAAGTGCACAATAACTTCTACAAAAATTACAGTGGCTCACATATCCTCTCAATAGTCTACTGTACAAATTTCACTCCATTTGGATATGTATAGCAAGCTCTATGAAAAAGACAAGTTGCTAAAGCAAGAATTCATGTGAGAGCAAGATAAACCAATAACTCGCTCATACTTCATCCAATACTCATGAAATTTTTACCACACATCAACTATCACATGAGTAGCATGCCACAAAAATTTCACTTCATTTGGAGCCCTAGATCTACAGTTATGAAAAATAACAAATTCAACTAGCATTACAACCTTACTGCACAAATCTATTTTTACCGCAAAATATTTAAACTAAAACATGCCATATTATAGATCCACTACATAGACAATTTCATAAGGATTCCAAAAAGTCCTCATTTACTATTTTACGAATTTTCTACGATTTACTATGAATTTCCAAAGTTCCTGCAAAATAATTACAAACCAGTCCTACGGCACTATTCACCTGAGTCTATGACAATGCAGTTAGGACCCTGACTTTCGTCGAATTGTCGCGCGAGGTCCCTGGTCGGAAAAATCAGAGCAGAGGATGGTCGGAGCTTGCTGTTGCGGCCGGAGAAGGCACGTCGGCGGCGGCTGAGGGGCGGGGGAGCACCAGGGGGCCCTTGCGCACACGCTGGTGGTCTTGGATGGCCGAGAGATGGCCCGAGGTGGACCGGCCACAGAAGCCAGTGGCTCGAGCCCGCCGGAACTGACGGCGACGGCGCTCCAGCGGCCGCGGTGACCGAAAAAGGGGCGCAGGAGGGGCGTCGTGATGCGACGGATGCGTAGCGACACTCGGTGCAGGCGCAGGAGGGCTGTAGGCGAGGGAGCAATGGTGGCACGGGAGCTCGGCGGCAGCATTCATGGCGGCCGCGCTCTGGCGAGCGCGCAGGCGCGCGGTCGGAGCGAGAGAGGCGATGGGGAGCGCAGAGGGACTGAAGAGGGGGATGGAGAGGGCGTGCTGGTGCCCCTCCTCATCGGCAGCAGGGCGCAGGGCGTCCACGACGCGTGGAGCAGCGGCGGCGAGCATGGCATCCGTGTGTCCCCTATGGGGCCCGCCATCGAACACCTGGCGCGCGCGATGGAGCCCGAGTTCAGACGCGTTTTTCAGCATATTCGGCTTGGATTTGGACCTAGGCGCCTGTAGCAAAGTTGTTGTCCACAAGCTGCTCTCCAACTTTTATTAAGGGTGCATAGACATTAAACTCTCGGATTAGTAGCTAATCAAGCCTCAAGTTGACATTGTCAGTGACTTAACAAGGGTTAAGTGTCGCTCTGCTTGAAGTCGAACTACTTGGTCCAGACATGGTCAAACTGATCCCAACCTTTTGTATGATCTTCTCCAATGAATTAGCTCCAACTTCTATTTTGGGGTCAAGTCAAGTTGCTTAACGAAAACACGAGAACGCGACATGCCAACGTCGACGACGATGAATTCCAGACTTAGAAAAATTCTAAGTCTGAAAACAGCCGCTGATTCAATCTTCGAGCCTCTGTTTGACTTATTTCCAAGGTGATCTAGCTCTTGGTCCAAAAACAAAGTTTGTTCTACATGATATGGACTACAACTTTCATTTAAGGTCCAACCTCAAAACTGGTATAGAACCTACTGTTCTACTTTGACCAAAGTAGGATCACTATGAAGCTTAAATTATCCTTTTTGCTCCATTGGAGCGTTTTCTTGGCATTTGCCCAACATGAACCTTTCATGACTTTTGTTGTAGAGTTCTTCTAGAGTCATTTGAGCATGGTTGCAAGATTTGGTTGACGATCGAGAATTCCATTCACTTTATAAAATAATTCAAGCAAGGACATAACTCGTCATTTCATGTGACTTCTTGATTCCAAACTTCACGAAACTTTTCCATGGATCAATATAGATGGGTATTGATGTGAGACACATGAAGATATTCCAATAACACCACCCAAGCATATATCTTGAAAAGGGGTCTATAGGCGAGCAAAGGTGCAATATCCAAGTTTAGGTTGGGGCTTGTTTCTATAGGTTTGACCTTGACATCTTCATCATCACTTAATATAACATGTTTTAGCTCAAACCCATTGCTTAACTGGTGGCAAACACCTGGGGTGTTACAGCCCTCCCTCCTTAAAAGAATCGCGTCCCGAGATTCAGGACGAAAGACTTTTGTGGAAGAGAGACAGGCTACCAGTTTCCAATATCAGCGACAGATTTAGGCTACATCGCTTCAAGTATAAGGGAGGCTAATTTGGTCAAGACACTTTCTGATACTTGTCCTTTGTAGTAAGTTTTGTCTGAAGAATTTCCTTCGTTGGCCTTCACGATGTATTGTTACTTTGGGAGGAATCCAAGATAGCAATGTCCTACGTACTTCGTCCTCGATGTACGAAGAGCGATACAAACGTAGACTAAATACCTGTAGCATCTACTTCCCAAGTGGATATAGCACAGACCATATGGACTTTGCACTAGACCGTAGTCGGTTGACGGATATTCCTTGCAACGGTGCTATATTTGCTCCCAAGGTTTGAAAAGCAGTTCTCTATTAAAGTAGCTTGAGCACAACTTCTTGTAAGGGATGTGATCATAAACGGGTAAACGTCCTTTGAGGGTATGAGAAGCTAGTTAACCAATATCCAAACTGGTTGTAGCGGTGCAATCACTTAGATGTCAACTGATGGAAAGCTACATAATGTTCCATGTGCACAGTGCTCTTTCTTTGATAACAATATTGTATGGTCTGAGTCTGCTGAGTGAGTGGTAAACATAGTAGCTGACTCTGTCGGCTCAACGTTCTCGATGATCATTCCTTAAGGAGCCTTCGTATCCAAGTTGCAACAGTGATCTGGGTTGAATCTGATGCAACCTCTTAGGTAAAAACACATATAAGGTACCAAAGGCATGTCAGCATTGGAGAACCATTGACGTAGAAGGATGTTAGTGAGGCTTGGAGGACAACACAAGTTGCAAGTAATCACAAAACTAGGGACTAGTTCACTACCAAGCAGGTTGAGTACAATTTGCCTTCGTGGTGCAGTTGCACAGCAAGTTGGGTTGACTTGCCTCGTAGCAGAACCAGCTTTCATACTACATTTGTCGTCGAGGCTTCCATTCTAAGGCCAATCAATATCTCAAAAACCATAATCCGAAAATCTGCGGTCTGACACCTTTCCAATTGCTTTCAAATTGCAAGGGCACAATTTTGACTTCTAGAACACTTTGACTGCTTACGCATTGCTGATCTAAGAGGGCAAAAGCAAGGCACATAGGGGTGCAATTAGTCTTCTCAAGGGTATGGAGGGTTGTCTAATCAGCAATACACCTACAAGTTGTAATTCCTTGGCATGAATTACAAACACCACCGTCTAATGCAAATGATGATCGCAGTCACCGCGAAATTGCAGATTCTATACCCTTTTGTTTTCTATTCATATCTCACAAACTACTACTCCAATATGCACAAAATTTGGTGGGCGGGTAGATCCATGGGTCTTCTAACTACTCACCAAAAATCAACTCAAACGGACACCGTTTGACCATCCAAATAATTCCTCTACCAAAACTGTTGTGTTCTGAAATGGCAGCAAACCGAGTTGACAAGATATCTCTCAAATCCAATGTTTTACTCAACCAATACTCCAACAAACTTGAGGCATCGACCTATCCTAAGTGAGGAATGAGGTCACCAAAATTTGAGGCCATTCCAACCATGTTTGAGTCACTAATTGCTGGCTTGAAGATAACCAATTTTTTTTCACAAAAGCTGGATAGATTTCTTGTTCTTCCTTTTCTTTGCTTCACACATTGAGGTGTGTGTTTTGCACTCTCTAATCTTTCTCATAGTAGCAGCAACTTTTCTCTAGCCAAGGATGGAGGCTATAGTCTTCCTGTCATGCTTCTTAGGTAACAATTTCTGTCGTTGATCTAGACACCAACTTGACGATGCACAAGCATTGGACTTGTGGGCTGTTTTCGCAAGGCACAAAACATTATTCCACATGTAGGGTATTTCTACATTGACAAGGAACCATTCCTATATATCCTTCGGCACTTCATCCAATAGAGTCTGGACACATGTGTAATTGGCACCTTAGGGCATAAAGATGCTAACTAAAATCAGGGACGTGCTTTCACTAGCTCCTACCTAGCCGATACCACGTCTTGTACTATATACGTGATTGTCCAAGATGGAATTGACTTGATAGCACATTTGGAGAAGAAGTAGCACTTGCATTGTGGGGCCAGGTTTGTTGTTTCCTTGATCAACATTGTTCTGTGAGATCTGGCCTTCATAGTTACCAATAGTCGTTACTTAACTAAAGACTAACTTTCCTACTGGTAACAAATCAGTTGTCCCTCAACACTAAAAAGGTTCCAAATCTTCACTCTTGCCAACAATAGTTGTGTTTGACGCATAACTGATGGTCGCCGTCGAAGTCGGCAGAAAGGGGTTACACCAAAGGAGGTCGGTTCGTCTACGTGATCCTTATGCACCTAAAGATTGAGAACTTGGACAGGAACTCATATATATCAGGTGACCTATTACAGTACATAATCTCCTGGTCCATTTATCATCCGACTGATAACTTGTTCAACCTTAAGTGTGGTGCACCTTTCTGATCCAATGAAAATGACATAAGTTGCTCACTAGATGATCGACGTCATTATAGGGATCATCAAGTAGAGTCACTTGTCTACCACCTCTTGCAGTCTGATTATGTTCCTGTTAGTGACCTGTTCTTCAAAGGTTAACCATTGGACGACTTCACAAGGGAGTCCTATTGCATCTAGTTCGACCTATATATCTCTTGACAATAAGGAGAGATAACCAAGGAAGAGCTCAAGTGAGAATAACATATCGGTGTAGTTCGGCAATGGATCATGACTAGAAACCTTGATACCAGTGCGTGCCGAGCAGCACAACCTTATGTGCGCGCCCACAGGAGGCTCTCGGTTTCGTCGCGGCACCATAGATTGCTAATCGTGGCACCATTACTGAACATACAACCCACAAGAAATCTCACATGGCATAAATTGTGTTGCATAGGAGCAAGCGCTATGCGAAGGAGGGATAGCAAACAAAGGTAGTCACAAGGTTAGGAGTCAACAAGCAAGGGATCCGAAAATCAAAACACAACGCAAGAGAGCATAGCTTAATTGCCAAAGACAACTGAGCAGGGGACTTCTTGCCAAATTTCCATATACGTCTTGAGTCCACCAAGTGATTACCAAAACTTGGACGTGGTTCTAGGATAGCGCTCTTCAAAACTTGTATGCTTACCGAGGACAAAAGGGGTGATAACTATGGCACTAATTAGATAACAAGCATACATACCCACCACTTGGCTAAACTAGAGGACATTAAGCATGTAACCACAATTATTTCTAGCAAGGCTAAGCACACACTTTTCTCAAGCACTTCCTATTCAAACAACATGGAACATGGCATTCTTGTTTAACTCCACACAAGGAAGATAGTGCAATACATCGATCACAAGTTACTTAGTACTCAGAACAAAGGAAGGGAAGCATATTTATGCACAAGCACAATCACGATGCATGCTCGTCCTATTCGTCCTCACGAAATTGTCAGCCTAAGGTGGCAATCACGTTCTATGTCGGTGGCATAACACGTACTCTCTCGATATATAGCTAGTCGTCAGCTACATTCAATCTACGCATTCGTGGTTAGCGTACCTGCAGGTAAATTCATTGCAGCCAATTCCCATAAGAGATAAATAAGCGCACAATGAAAACAGTAAACTAAGATACCCCCCATATACACATCCCCAGATATATATATACTTCGGTATCCATAGCTACCCGGTAGATATACCCACAATTAAGTACCTTCATATATACATGTGTGTAACATGTAAATATTCCAGTAGCCACAGCTAACTCTCCCCTAGACCGACAGTTGGACGGTCATACTCTCACAACTCACACTTACCTGGGCGTAGAGGCAATTGATCCATACATTACCATTCAAGCGAATGGCATCCATACAATAGCACGCCGTATGGACAACAAAAGTAAAAATTTCAATAAAGTACATCCCCCAAAGTTAGTACTTAGATAGCCACCTAATAGTCCTTAACTGGGCATAAAGGAGGATGTCGCTAGCATAGTTTTGCAAATAAGTTTTGACAAATTTGCCTGTAGCTAAAGTTTTAGTTAAAATAGACCTTTTAAAACCAAAACTTAGCTTTTAAAACTATGTACCTGACAGTATTATGCTTAATCTCGCTCTGATACCAGCTGTGACAGAACCGCCCAATTTATACAAGATCAAGTACGGTTGTCCCCGCTAACACGTTGACACACCCATACTTTCACTCATATAAACCCGGTAGTCCGCCGAGTGTCCCGAAAGACCTCGGTAAATCAACATCACAACCAAGATCGCGTGATTAAACAAATACACATCACATACATCGAGTTGCAGCGGAAATAATATTACAAAGGGGTTAACAACTAATAGTACAAGTTTGGGTTTCAAAACCGCTTAGTGAAAACAACATAGCTTTCAAATGATTACATTAATATAAGTTCCAAATATAGTGCTAGCATAAGTGACATCATCCGACAAAAGCATATAGATGAGAAGTAAGTATAGAATCACCGAGCCCACCGGTGGTTAGCCACCATCATCAACAGGTCGAGAACATCACCTGCAACAAGGTGGGATAAACCCTGAGTACTCGAATGTACTCAGCCAGACTTACCCGTCGTAAACCAGAAATAAAGTGACACCAAGGATCATGCAAGGCTTTCTTTAGTGGGCTAGCTGACTCGTTTGCGAAAAGCATAAGCTATCATGAAGAAACCATTTTTAAGTACTTTGCATCATCTTTATTATGACCTATCCATCTAGGTAAGCACCTGTACTATAGCAATCACTTGATTAACCAATAACATCCAGTTACCAATTTAGATTTAGCATATCTCATATCATCCAGATAACCATCATTGTTCCATAATAATTACTACGATGAAGTAACTCGAGTCAAGTGCTCACTATCCAGGAGCGATGGCGATTCGAATCGATTCCTAACCAGCTGGTGATTTATTCCTTACACAAACCTCACTCACCCGCTAAAGTGAGATATTGATCACCGAGTCAACTTTCCAGGAATCTCGAGTTTGCCAGGAACCACATGTACCCGGGGGCCGACCGACTGCACTTTGGCCTTATCATCCCGCCCCCGTGTCCTACCACACCTGCTCCGGCACAGTGCGTTGCGGGCAATCTACTCGGCCCAAAAAATCTCCCAGCTTCGCGGTCGGAAGGTACTTTATCCGGCCAGCTAAATGTAAGGCATGCGTTCAACATGACTCGAGGCCCAACAACGGTCGGTCCTTAATCGACACAGACGGAAACTAACAGCACCCCAGAACCCTGTCTGGTTGCCTCCAACTTTTTCCGTCCGGTCTCCAATTATCCATCACACATGGTTAATTCCAGGATATCATTCTTTCCATAGCTAAATTCTTCCAGTAACCACCTATCAATGTAGGTGACCGGGTATCACCGATCGCTACCGGTCTAAGCAAGGCTAAGCAGTTATTCGATCCTGACCTAACAGGGTAAAAAGGTAATAAGGTAGGCAAGGATAGTAATAAATGCATCAACGGTTTCAATCAACTCCTACAACTTAATGCAACAATATATAACTCATATATAGAAAGAATTGCTTTTATAAATTAGGAGACATATAATGCTCCGGGGCTTGCCTGGGATCCGCCACAAGTCAGTTCAGTTAGCTTGCACCGTCCTGGTGACATCACAGGTCCTAACACTTGCTTAGTCCTTCCATCTTCGGGATAGATCCTCCATACACCGTCTTCGGGTTTGGCTCCAACATCATATTCTTCACGTGGTTCATCTAGCGCACCTAGATGAGATGCAATATGCAAGTGTATGAATATGAAAAATAGTACCATGAGATGCATCACAAAATAGCAAGCAAGGACAAGCATAGTTTACACTCACACTTAAGTACTTTGCGATGCTTAACTTAACCATCACACAATCTATCATGCTAAGATGGCAAAGAAGACGACAACACCAAGCATGACACAAGTTTTCTCAAGATCTCATGTGCTCTAACTCAGTCATCACTCAAGGCATAAGTCACACTTAACAATATACAAGCAAACACTATAATTGGAATCTGCCAATTTCTGGACATGCAAACAGCAGCTACAAGATTTAGCTATAACTGGAGTTACACAAATCCAAATGACTTGCAAGAAGACATTATGGAAAGCTTATGAAATTTTCTACAATTCATCATTAATCATCTTAGCATGATTCTCAACTTAACTAAGCCAAATATATTCATTTACAGAAACTGGTCTACAATTGATAGAAAGCAGCCATTTCTGAAACCCAACTTTAAACAGCTATAACTCTTAAACTACTTGGCCAAATGACACCAAATTTTAATAGAAGCTAGATACATGAATTATCTACAACTTTTGTATAAACAAGTTTCACAACAAAGCACATTATTATGAAGAACTTTGCTAAGTTCCCAGATCTGTCCATAAACCACATCGGCAAGAAAATAATTATTAACTTATGTTGCAAATACATAATTAGGCAAAACCAACTTTACCAACATGTCACACATGACTAAAGAACACCAGAAAATCTAGTGTCCATGACCAAATAAATTCTTTTAATGCATTTCTTAATTTATTTTAGATAATAAGGTGACTTAATGAACATATACCAAAAGTGCACAATAACTTCTACAAAAATTACAGTGGGCTCCAATATTCCTCTCAATAGTCTACTGTACAAATTTCACTCCATTGGATATGTATAGCAAGCTCTATGAAAAAGACAAGTTGCTAAAGCAAGAATTCATGTCGAGAGCAAGATTAAACCAATAACTCACTCATACTTCATCCAATACTCATGAAATTTTACCACACATCAACTATCACATGAGTAGCATGCCACAAAAATTTCACTTCATTTGGAAGCCCTAGATCTACAGTTATGAAAAATAACCAAATTCAACTAGCATTACAACCTTACTGCACACAATCTATTTTTACCGCCAAAATATTTAAACTAAAACATGCCATATTTATAGATCCACTACATAGACCAATTTCATAAGGATTCCAAAAGTCCTCATTTACTATTTTACGAATTTTCTACGATTTACTATGAATTCCAAGTTCCTGCAAAATAATTACAAACCAGTCTACGGCACTATTCACCTGAGTCTATGACAATGCAGTTAGGACCCTGACTTTCGTCGAATTGTCCGCGGCGAGGTCCCCTGGTCGGAAAAATCAGAGCAGAGGATGGTCGGGCTTGCTGTTGCGGCGGAGAAGGCACGTCGGCGGCGGCTGAGGGGCGGGGGAAGCACCAGGGGGCCCTTGCGCACACGCTGGTGGTCTTGGATGGCCGAGAGATGGCCCGAGGTGGACCGGCCACAGAAGCCAGTGGCTCGAGCCCGCCGGAACTGACGGCGACGGCGCTCCAGCGGCCGCGGTGACCGAAAAAGGGGCGCAGGAGGGGCGTCGTGATGCGACGGATGCGTAGCGACACTCGGTGCAGGCGCAGGAGGGCTGTAGGCGAGGGAGCAATGGTGGCACGGGAGCTCGGCGGCAGCATTCATGGCGGCCGCGCTCTGGCGAGCGCGCAGGCGCGCGGTCGGAGCGAGAGAGGCGATGGGGAGCGCAGAGGGACTGAAGAGGGGGATGGAGAGGGCGTGCTGGTGCCCCTCCTCATCGGCAGCAGGGCGCAGGGCGTCCACGACGCGTGGAGCAGCGGCGGCGAGCATGGCATCCGTGTGTCCCCTATGGGGCCCGCCATCGAACACCTGGCGCGCGCGATGGAGCCCGAGTTCAGACGCGTTTTTCAGCATATTCGGCTTGGATTTGGACCTAGGCGCCTGTAGCAAAGTTGTTGTCCACAAGCTGCTCTCCAACTTTTATTAAGGGTGCATAGACATTAAACTCTCGGATTAGTAGCTAATCAAGCCTCAAGTTGACATTGTCAGTGACTTAACAAGGGTTAAGTGTCGCTCTGCTTGAAGTCGAACTACTTGGTCCAGACATGGTCAAACTGATCCCAACCTTTTGTATGATCTTCTCCAATGAATTAGCTCCAACTTCTATTTTGGGGTCAAGTCAAGTTGCTTAACGAAAACACGAGAACGCGACATGCCAACGTCGACGACGATGAATTCCAGACTTAGAAAAATTCTAAGTCTGAAAACAGCCGCTGATTCAATCTTCGAGCCTCTGTTTGACTTATTTCCAAGGTGATCTAGCTCTTGGTCCAAAAACAAAGTTTGTTCTACATGATATGGACTACAACTTTCATTTAAGGTCCAACCTCAAAACTGGTATAGAACCTACTGTTCTACTTTGACCAAAGTAGGATCACTATGAAGCTTAAATTATCCTTTTTGCTCCATTGGAGCGTTTTCTTGGCATTTGCCCAACATGAACCTTTCATGACTTTTGTTGTAGAGTTCTTCTAGAGTCATTTGAGCATGGTTGCAAGATTTGGTTGACGATCGAGAATTCCATTCACTTTATAAAATAATTCAAGCAAGGACATAACTCGTCATTTCATGTGACTTCTTGATTCCAAACTTCACGAAACTTTTCCATGGATCAATATAGATGGGTATTGATGTGAGACACAT